>NW_016107675.1:1734000-1786854 GCF_001604975.1 Cebus imitator | reverse complement strand
TTTTTTTTTTTTTTTTAGTAGTAGTAGAAAGCTGATTCATTTTGAAGTCAATCAGACCACAAAGTGAATATCAGGTGCAATATTTACCACTCTTCCGGTCTTGGGCAATGCATTATAATTTTATTGCATCTCATTTTCTCTAGTAATGAAATGTGGGCAGTGTAATAATTTTATGATATAAAGTATGTAAAAAGGTGCCTACTACAATATCTGCATGCAGTGCTTAATGACTATCTCTTTTTTCTCCTCTTTCTTGTTAAATCATGGTTGAGAGGCAGCAGTAATGATTGTGGGAAGTCTAGAAATTAGTCATTTAAATTTTGATGGAGAACAGAGATTTAAAGAGATGACAAAATACAGAGGAAAAAAGACCAGAAGAAGAGTCACAGCTTGGTGATCTAGGTTTGCCTTTGTTACTTCTTAGAAATTTAGCCATCATTATCCTGAATATCTCTATCTGCGTAATGATGGTGCTTGGATTAATATTCACAAGGTTATCATCCATCCTAGGTAGATTTTCTTTCTCCCTAATGTGCTTACAAAATAAAAGCACATTTAATTTTATCTGTATTTTTTATTTCTAGTTAATCAATAGATCGCTCAGTAATTAATTGGTTCAGTAATGAACTCTTTGATTAATTTGTTTTAAAGTTTATAAGGAAACAATTTAGTGAATGGAAATTTTTGCTTTATAAGTATTCTACTCATTTTATGGCATGCAGAAGTAATATCTGTTATGTGAGCATGTTACATTCTCTGCTAAGGAATTTTCCTTTATCATATACTATTTTACTTCATCATGTTTTGTTAATATTGCTACACCTGAAATTGTCTTCCTTACTTTGGCGATAGTACCGTCTTGACTGTGGATAAAAAGTTTCTGTTACATACTTCCTCTTTTTTCTCTTACTAACCCTTGGACTAATGCAGAAAAATGATAAAGTAGTGAAAGTTAAAGGAAGAGAGAGGTAAAAAATTTTATTTGAAGTGCTAAAGTATAGATCTATAGCCTGGGAGATATCTAATATTGAAGATCAATGAATATTCCCTTTTGCTTTCTCTGTCCCACTCTAAAGAGAACCAGTCTTTCATGTTATCACTTGTTTCTGTGTATTACAGAGATGTCTTGATGTTCAATATTGCTGAGTAATTTAGAGATGGGAAATTCTGGATAAATAGAATATTTAGTATGGAGATTAGTTATTAGGTTTGCTAATGCATAAGAAAGAGAATCCTGTCTTTTCAATGCTTAATTTAAGAACATTACATACTTTTATAATTGTGTATACACTTGTCCTCTCAAGTATTTTACACTGATAGCCTTTCATGGAAGAAACTTATGATTAAATAGTTTAAACAAAGTGCAGGAATTAGTTCTTACTTGATTGAATTATTAACTGCTCCTATGAAGAGTAAAGTTATCTACCCAACAAATATAGAAACATTAAATTATAATACTTTTGTAACTAATATTTTCATTCAATGCTCTGTTTGAAATAAGAATACGTAAAATAAGTTAAATTTATTTCTTAGCAGAGAATCATTATAAGAACCTTTTGAAGCCAGGAAACCCATCTGCACTTCATAGATATGCAGTAATTTATTCCAGGAATTTGTTCATGAAAATAATGCAAGTATCTCTTTCACAGTGCATTTTAATCTGGAAACAAATGGCCTATCATGAGACACAGAATCTGCTGGCTTTAGCAATGTACATTTTGTCAAATAGTGAGAATGTCTTTTAAATGCTATAATAATTTTTGTAACACATAAATAGGGAGCAGCAGGTGGACTTGTAGAGCTGCTGCAGAATATGTGGAATCCTGAAGGAGTAATTTTATAAGAGAGTGTAAATCAGGCTTGTCGTCCCTTCCAATGAGCTTAATTTCTGAAGCCATGGCTAATTAGGATTAACCATATTAGCTCCAGGACAGCCCACACCCCTCCAAAGAAAACAAACAATGGTCAGAGAAGAGATTCCAAAGGGCTACAGTCTGTTTGAGTAAGAGTGAGGTCATGGAGACACCATACTTGGCCAGGGAATTTGGCTTTGTTTTCTGAGTGTCAAGCATGACAACTCAACTCTTTCCATCTGCCAAAACTCTCCACATTGCTCCTTAGCTCTGCAGTTGTTGAATGTGCACTTCAAAGAGGTAAATATACAATGAGCTGAAAATCACACCTACCCAAAACCAAGTGGTGTACACTAGCTGCCTGCCTTGAGTTAAGCTACTCAAGTAGCTCAGAGCTACTGTTAGTAGTTAATAGAGTAAGACATGCTTAAGAGTGTTGTATGTACCATGCAGCAAGTAATATGAGCAGTGCTATTCCATCACTTGCATGATAAAAATAAAAGAAGAACCTACTTATTTTGCACCGCCAGTTTTGTGCAGTACCCCACCGCTTCAATTACCCAACTAATCTTAAAGGTCACAGGATATAAATGTTTCAAATTCTGCCATAGTTAGTCCCAAATTCCATCTAGAGCATTTAGAAGGGGAAAATTAGCTGAAGATAGAATAACAGATTAAGAAAAAGAAACAACAATGGAAAAAGTAGTTTTCTTATTTGCATTGGGAAAATTGAATCCTCTCCAGGGTGACTGTAAAGGTGCCTTTTCCAGGCAGCAGCTGTCAAGGTCAAGATGGCTTCACCCAATCAGAGAGAATAGCTGATTCAAATCTTGTCTATTCTGTCTACTGCCCCTAGTAGTCCATAATATGAGCCATTTATTTAGTTCAAGTTAACTGTAGAATTATATTCACTCACACTAAATGTTTACATTTTAAGACACAAGAGCAAATAAATAGTTTTAGTGAGGTAGAGTGGAAATGAGGCCAAATTGAAATGAGAAGAAAGGAGAGAAGTTCCTGATAAAGAAAAGGGGAGAATATGCAAAAAATATAGATTGTTGGTGCTTTAAGTAACAGCCGGAGTCTTCTGCATCTCTGTGAAATATGCGTTCTAGACAGACCATTGCACTCTCTAGTTCAGTGCTTCTTGGGGGTTGGCAGTGGTCCACTGATAAAATTAGTAGATGCTTTAAGAGTAAGAGTTCAGAAACCTAAAGCAATTTGATATTACTGGTACATTCAAACACATGATCAGTGTATTTGTTTCTTGAACAGAGAGATCTAGATGGGTGCAGGCGGGTTGATCTTTTCTTATAGGGCACAGACTGTAGTTGTCACACACAGTAGGAGCTCATTACTGTGTGTGGTAGCTTCATGTGAGTTTCATGTATAAAACCCACACTTGGTTCGTTTTCATCAAAAGATTATTTAAATTGAACAAATTTTATAGAATAATGTATTGAAATTTATTCCAAGAAATTGCTTTAAAATATTTTCTTTTCTCATCCATATAACTCTGTGTAACCAAACTCTCTGTGGTTAATGTTTTTGTTTTTAAAACAAAATGATTAAAAGAGTTGATATACATTATCTCAGAAATAGCCTTGTGATCCATTTAATTTAGAATACTTAGGTAAAGAAACAAGATTGTTTATTATGTTGAAAACATTAAACATTGATACGCCTCATGTTCCTTTAAAGGGTATGTCTAGACATTTGATATGGGGAATTAATACCTCACTTATAACTTCCGGGTATGTGTAACAGCAATTTTTTTTTGAAACAAATTTATGTGTAACAGTGCTATTAACTGCCCATGTTCACATCTTAAGTAAAGAAGGTTATGGCTTTTAAGTTATTTTTGTTAAAATATTTGAATAAAATACTTCAACAAAATATTTAAATATCCAACAAAAATTGAAAAATTTGTTGAAATTTATTCATTGAAACTATGTAAAAATTTGGAGCTTGTTATTTTATGTTTTTGGTTTTTTTAATTTATTTATTTAGACAGAGTTTTGCTCTTTGTTGCCCAGGCTGGAGTGCAGTGGTGCAATCTTGACTCATTGGAACCTCTGCCTCCTGATTCAAGTGGTTCTTGTCCCAGTCTCCCAAGTAGCTGGGATTACAGGCGCCTACCACCATACCCAACTAATTTTTCTACTTTTAGTAGAGATGGGGTTTCACCATGTTGGCCAGGCTGATTTCGAACTCCTGACCTCAGGTGATCTGCCCACCTCAGCCTCCCAAAGTGCTGGGATTATAGGTGTGAGCCACCACACCTGGCCTTTTGTTTTACTTTAATAGTTGTTATATTTTGTATTCATAGTTGTTATACTTTGTATTTTATGAAACAAATAAATACATTGGTTCATAATGGAAATTAAGAACAGAACAAAACAAGCATAAAAGATCCTTACATAAACATTCAAGTTGAACATACCAGACAGAATTTATTTGTGGCAGTAAGCTGCATAACCAAGACACCCATCTGAAAACCTCTCTAAAGTCTCTAATTTCATGATTTATTTGCATAACCTCAGTCATCACGCATTTCAGCAAAACAGAGCTTTTCCAGCATCACCTCAACTTCTTCTATATCTGTTTAATCAATGTATATCTTGATGGGATTAATTATCTTGTTTCAGTGACATTTTGTTATTTTCAGAATAATCTGAAATTTGTGAGCCATTGGTCTAGTGGGATTTGGAAAGCTTTTGTACACTATGGAGATTAGGTGGTTGTTGTAATAGGGTTTTGCCTGTGGGAAATTAAATGATTCAGAGGCAGGTTAACCCTTTTGATTATTTAATGTTCCACTGAGTGCACAAGAACCAACAGATTTCTCTGTGTAAAGGCAGAGGATGACTGCCTGAGCCCCTGAATTTACTCACATATCAATCTACCGCCAGTCCGATATTCCAACTATTTGTATCATTCATCTAGGTTGACATTCGCTTCCAGTTGACTCTGTTTACTGCATATGGTAACTGGAGGGGGTAAATGTTCAAAAGGGCCAGTGCATCGGAGTAATTGAAATGCTTTTCAAAAGAGAAGAAATGAATCTAGAGGCAATACCATAAAGAAAGAAGTATTTCAAAGGGAGGATGTTATGACAAAGCTCGGAGCATGGGTTATTGCATGAGAAGGATGAACTTAGATACTTTGAAAATTATGAGGAAGAAATCAGGAGGCTCCTGTCCATAGCAGAAAGTGAAAAACCATGGACTTTACGTGTTTACCTGTTTTATATTGTCTGAGTCCTGTTACCTAATTTCACTAAGCCTCAGTTGCCTCAATTGTAGAACCAGGAAAATTATATATGTCAGAGGTATGTGAGAATTAAATGCTAGAATTTGTATTAATCATGTTATAAGTGTTTCAAAATATATTCACTATTATTATGTACTTTACCACAGGTTGGCTCGGGGTAGATGAGGGGCTTGTTAATATGTTCATCTCCTCGTGTACGGCACATGATTTAGAAGTGCTTTCAGTTGCAAGTAACAGGGAACTCAAATGAACATATCTTAACAAAATAAGAGTTTGTTTTACTCACATAACATTGAATCCAGAGGCAGGCAGTTTCTGAAATTAATCTTTTTTTCTTTTCTTTTTCTTGAGATGGGGTCTCACTCTGTTGGCCAGGCTGATCTTGAATTCCTGGGCTCAAGCAATCTTCCCGCCTCAACCTCCCAAAGTGCCAGGATTACAGGCATAAGCCAACATGCCCAGATCAAGCTATGTGTTTTTTTAATTACTTATATGACTATTAATATCACATGTATGCAATTTTAAAATGGAAAATTATTAGGCAATATTATTAATGAAGTAAATGATGCAACATAAAACAACCTCAATTACAGTACCTCTGCATGACTGAATTGCTACTTAGAATATAAAATACATTAATATTTATTTGACTACAATAATATATAAGGAAACAGGAAGCAAAATCAGAATTCTGTCTTTTTTAATTAATAGTAAGTATTCAGATAGTATTATAGAGGGAAAGATTCTGAATGTTATTTATTGCATCAGATATGTTAATCACAAAAAGTTTAAATGTCCCATTGAAGCCATGCAATAATCTACCATTACTTATGGTACCATGATATCAACATGGTAATAACATGATGCCCGCTACTGTAAGATAGTTGTCCCTCACTGTGCATAGAAAATTAACCAACAGTTACTTGAATTGTTTCCTCGGATGTACTTGATTGTTGACAAAATGACCCATTTGGAATATTCAAGTAATGTATAATTTAAGGGCTTATTATAAGCATTTCATTCCCGAGAAAATGATCTTGGTTAACTCAGCAAACTACTATTTCATCGTGCCTGCCTGGGATTTATTCAACCTTTCTATTTTGTGACCTCAAATGAGAAAATGTTCTCCTTCAACTGATAGAATCTTTTCTGAACAGGTCTGTATTCCTCATGAAGAGGGAAGTCTAAGACTCACTGATGCAATACCTTCTCTATTTAAATAGATCTATACATGATCAAGCTGCAAAACACTTTTTTTATTTCTCTTTCTATATTGGAAGAAAAGAAAGGAACATTTATTGAGTGTTTTTAATGAATTATGCCTTTTAAAAAATAAATTTTATTGTGTATATTTGAGGTCTTCAACATGATGTTATGGGATACCTATAGTAACATATAGATTGTAAAATGGCTACTATACGGGAACAAATTAACGCAGTCATCATCTGACATAGTTATTTCTCTCTCTCTCTCTCTCTGTGCGTGTGTGTGTGTGTGTGTGTGTGTGTGTGTGTAAGACAAGAGTAGCTGAGACATGTCTTTTAAGAAACACTTTCTAAAATACTATTATTATTGAATTCTTACAATGACCCTCTAAGATGGGTATTTTCATGACCATCTGACAAAGTGAAGAAAACTAAGACTTGGAAAAGTTAGGGTAATTTGCATACATTTCTACACATATTAGATAGTAAATACTGAGGAGAAATTCAAATCCAGGCCTGTCTTTAATGTCTTTTCTATGACATAATGACCACCTCTTAGTACTAACATTTCAAACTGGAGAAAAGCTCTATTTGACATATTGTAATCAAGTGTATTATCTAAGATCAGTATCACGGGAATATCAAAATTATACAAATTCTCCTGTTTTATGAAGAGAATATAACAAGAGAAACAGTCAACCACCATTCTTTAAAAAATTAGGTCAGGGGGATTAAATAATGCCTGCTCTGGAGAGCATGGAGGGTAGAATAAATTTTACCAAAGAAACTTGAGATTTGGGTCCTTTGTTGGGACATGGATGAACCTGGAAATCATCATTCTCAGCAAACTGACAGAAGAGCAGAAGATCAAACACCGCATGTTCTCACTCATAGGCGAGTGTTGAACAATGAGAACACATGGACACAGGGAGGGGAGCACTACACACTGGGGTCAGTTGGGGGGAAACAGGGGAGGGACGGTGGGGGGTGGGGAGCTGGGGAGAGATAGCAAGGGGAGAAATGCCAGATGTAGGTGATGGGGAGGAAGGCAGCAAATCACATTGCCACATGTGTACCTAAGCAACAATTTTGCATGTTCTTCACATGTACCCCAAAACCTAAAATGCAATAAAATAAATAAATGCGGGAAAAAAATAACTGCAGAAATATGTTTGGTCAATTTCACTTTGGGTGTTAATGATCGAATGTGTAGGGTTGAATGTACAAACATTTGGTAATGGTGTCTTTGTTAAGTGGACAAACGTCACTGTCTGCTTGCTGGATTATGCACACTTGAGTCCTTTTACTGAGTGCCACTCTGGTCATTCAGTAACAGGTGTCCTTGTCAGGCGGGAAACTTGTGTGGAATTGGCCTCACTCTGATTGTGGCTGGCAGCCTAAAATGATGAAATGATGGCTGTTCTTCCAGGTCAGTTACGTTGTGGCTTCTGTGCTAAGGCTGCCATCCATGTAGATGTTTTTCTGACATAAACCCTCTATCCAGCAGAAACCAGAAAAAAAGAACATATAAATACCTCACACCTTTGATCACTGCTTCCCTGGTATATATGAGACTTGGTGACCTAGAGCTCAGAGGCTTGGTTTCCCCTTACCAATTATCCCCCTGAGCCGCCTCCTATCCTATACATCCATGATTATCAGCTTTTCTTCACTCTCCAGGGGCCTGAATCCAAAGGAAGGTTAAATAGTTTGTTTTCTGGCTATACCCTGGAAGCAGAGTATCACTCTGTAAAACATTTCATCCATGAAGGGCAATCACAGTTCTGCTCATTGGAAAAAAACAGAGCATCAGAACCTCGTCACATAAAAAACTCGTGCTGCATTTCAAAAGAAGAGTTACATTCACCCTCTGGGATTAGAGATCTCAACACATAACTGGAAACAGCATTTATACACTATTGAGTCTGGCTGTTAATTGACTGGACAGTCAAAATTGCATGCAGCTAGGAAAAGTGTCAACTTTAATCTTCTAAGAACTGCTTCAGAAGAGAATTAAGTGGAAAGCAATTTTTATCAGAATTAAACCAATAGTGTAGGTTTAAAATGGAAAAAGTTGAGGTGTCAGGAGAAGTGGAGAGAAATTTAAATAAACTTTAAAAATGCCTACTACATGCTAGGCACTATCATCATCCTTTTTACCAAAGTATTTTATTGAATTGTTATAATAAATCTGAGAGAAAGCTTTGTTTTCTTGTGACTTTAAGGATTTTTTTTTTCATTTTATAAATGAGGAAACTAAATATTAGAAAGTGAAAAAACTTGTTTCAGCTCCCACAATTAGAATAAGCCTAGATCCCTTTGACACTAAACTCTATGAATTTTTATTCTTTGAATGCGTTGAGGCTACTTATCCTCTTTCATACATTAAAGATTCTCTAGGATGCCCAGATAATGACAAAGAAATATGACGTCATACAACTCTTCACCTAGGTCCATCTCTTTTTGAAAGGAAAGAACCACTATCATCAGATAACGTGTTAGTCCATTTTCTGCTGCTATGAGAAAATACCACAGATGGGGTAATTTATAAATGGTAGATATCTACTTGACTCACAGTTCTGGAGGCTGAAAAGTCAAGGAGCATGGTGCTAGCATCTGGTCAGGGTCATCCCATGACAGAAGGAAGAAGCAAGCATTGGAGACACAGAGAAATGAGGCTGAACTTACGTTTTTTATTAGGAACCTACTCTCAAGATTACTAACCCACTACTGTGATAACAGCATTAATCTATTCATCAAGGCTCATCCACATGACCTAATCATCTCCTAAAGGCCATCTGTTAATACTGTTACAATAACAATTAAATTTCAAAAAGTTTTGGAGGGAACATTCACACCATAGCAGATAGCTTTTTTCAGAACTTGTGTGTGGCTGTAACATTGGGAGTCATGGCCCACTTGCATCAGAAACTTCTGAGGAGTAATCAAAGGTGCAGATTACTTAGCTGCACACTTCTGAATCAGTTTCCCTAGAAGCTGGGGCCGTCACACTGCATGTTAACAAAGTTCACAGGTAACACTGATGAATATAAGTTTAAGAGCCATTTTTCCATGGAATACAAAAATGTGGTTGAGTAAATGAGGGAGACTCTTCTTGCTTCCAGAATAAATATCACTAAGACTAGTACAAACACAAGTGTTCATATAACACTCCGTATGTGGTTGGTGTGGTCTCTCAGAAGGACAGGTGAACATTCATACACTTATGAATTTAAAAGATCACAAAATATCTGTAAAATATACATAAATATATTTTAAAATGCCAAAATTTTTCCTCTCTGGCCAGAAAAGTAGTAAAATCCCCACACTAGAGAGTTATAAATATTATTATAGTTACTGTTGTTTGAATTGAAGGTCTTATTCCGAATCTGTGTGCTCTTTCATCAGATTTGCCTGTGGAGCATCTGAAGGCATAGAACTCTGTGCTTCTGTATTTAAAACAAATACTGAAAAATAAGTGGTATATCCACATCAAGGCTGGACAGCATACTGCTTAAAAGTCAAAGTGGGGAAGGGAAAAGGGACTGCTGCACAGGGATAAGGAACCATCGCTGGCATTGGGCCACATCAAAGCCAGGTTATCTGTTCTGCTTGGTTTCATCTGGGGAGGACTTTGCTCAGACTCAGCTACCCCCAAGAGACTTACTCACATCTACTGTCTGATAGACATGATAAATTCTCCTTCTGCTTCTCAAAAAACACATGCACATCCTATGGGACATTTTTTCTTTTAAGAAATTCTATAAGAAATTCATAGCTTCCTCTATACAAAGGAAGAGCAATTTAAACAGAGGGCATTAAAATGGGCTCTTGTTTTACCACCAGCTATTCACAGAAACCTAAATAATTTCAAAAAGAATTATGGTTTTTAATTTCTTCACAATAACAATGACAACACTGTATATTCTATGTAATAATATATAAATACAAATATATCCTATATATATGTAATATGTTTTATAGTATATTTAAACTTTTTATAAAATAAATTATAAATATTTATAAAATCATATAGTTTAGAATAATTTAGTGGGCTTGTTTTTTTCCTTTCTGGATGACTTAGTGTCACTAGAAGAATTACAAATTAGGCAAAGATTAAGCACCATTGCCTCATAAAAAGAATTACAAAGTTTATTGGGTTTGACAGACATTTTTCAAGCTAGCATGCATTGGACAGATTTTACCTCATACTCAATGTAGGTTATGGTGTTTTTCCACATGAAATATGTTTGAAGAAGAAACAGAAAATTTTATATTTGAGAATATGGGAAAAAGTTTAATTACCAAGGATATATCCTGGGTATTAACCTAGAAGCAGAAAGTAATGAAAAGTATTAGGACATCTCTAGCCCATTTTATAAGCGTATTGTTTGTATTGATGAGATAATATATGTATTTTTATTTGTGCTCTAAGAGAGATATTCACATAGTTTATAAAATTAGTATTTTTTACCATTCACGGAATCTGTGTTGGTTAGGCTGGGCTAAAACATATTGTGGTAGCATACAACCCTCTAATCTCAGTGTCATAAAAGAATCATATTTTACTTCTCATTGACTCCATGTGTCCATTGCGGGTCAGCAGATAGCTGTGCTCCACACTGTCATTTAAGGTCTCGGTGATGGACACTTTGCCCCCTTGTCTTTTGCCAGATTCTGCAGCATAGAAAGATTCAGGGCTGGAGGTTATGCATCAGCAACAAAATCCTTGGCCCAAAAGTAATATAGGTTTTTTTGTTTGTTTGTTTGTTTGTTTTTGTCCCTCAAAACTTCTTAGCCAGAAGTGGTTATGTAGTTCTGCCCATTAAAAAATGAAACAGGGTTACAAATGCTCCAATGTGCCTGGTCAGGAAGAGATAACATATTTTCAACACCAGTGACTACCACAGCATATAACCCATTGTTCCTGCTTTCTAAGAATTGAGGGCCATTAAATCATCATGAAACCATTAGGCGAGGGAGATATTACAGGTCAAACTTTTATAAAATCAGATTTGCAGAGCGTCAGCTTTAAAATTCTATCCCCATGCTAAAAACATTTGGGGGGAAAAAGTACATAAAAAATTATCATGCTAGATGGGAAGATAACAAATACCTAAAGGAAAATAGAGGATCTTGAGAACCATTAAAATAAAGCACTGAAGAACTGTATGGAGAATAAACTGATAAGGTTTGTTTTTGAGTCCCCACTCAAATCTCACCTTGAATTGTAATTCCCAGGTGTTGAAGGAGAGACCTGGCGGAGGTGATTGGATCATGTGGGTGGTTTCCTCCATGCTGTTCTTGTGATAGTGACGCGAGATCTGATGGCTTTATAAGGGGCTCTTCCCCATTCACTTCTGACACATGCTCTCTCCTGCCTGCCACCATGTAAGGTGTGCCTGCTTCTCCTTCTGGCATGATTGTAAGTTTCCTGAGGCTTCCCCAGCCATGGAGAACTGTGAGCCAAATAAACCTCTTATATTTATAAAGTATCCAGTCTCAGATATTTATAGGTATTGATTGACTTACGACCTATGCAACTTACTACCATTCAACTTTACAATCACAATCACTAGCCACGACTGTTCCACATCTGGCAGCGCAAATGTTGCCCAGCTGGGCATACGACAGTGTGGACCAGCTTCCGGCAGCACTAGCATCTCTGTGTGCACCATTTCAACTGTACATATAGCCTACTCAACTTACGACCAAATCGTGTTACGACCGGTCTGCCGGTCCCAATCGTGGTCATAAGTCGAGCACTAGCTGTATATAGCAGTGTGAAAACAGACAAATACAGTTAATTAGTACAAGGAGTGGGGTTGGAGCCCTCACACAGAGTCCCCACTGGGACGCTACCTAGTGAAGCTTTGAGAAGAGGACCACCTTCTTCTAGACCCTCAGAAAGTCAATGGCAGATCCACTGACAGCTTGAACCATGTGCCTGGAAGAGCCACAGACAGTCAAAACCAGTATGGGAAGCAGCTGGGAGGGGTACTGTATGCTACAAAGCCACAAGGGCAGAGCTGCCCAAGACCGGAAGTTCACCTCTTGCATTAGCATGACCTGGATGTGACACATGGAGACAAAGGAGATCATGAGCATTAAGATTTAATGACTGTCATGCAAGATTTCAGACATGCATGGGGCAAGTAGTCCCTTTATTTTGGCCTATTTCTCCCATTGAAATGAGAGTATTTACCAAATGCCTGGACCCTCATTGTATTTAGAAAGTAACTAACTTGCTTTTGATTTTACAGGCTGATAAGTGGAAGAGACTTGCCCTGTCTCAGATGAGACTTTGGGCTGTTGTCTTTCAAATTAATGCTGAAATGAGTTAAGAATTTAGGGGATAGTAGGGAATTCATGATTGTAAAATGTGAGGATATAAGATTTGGGAGGACCAGGGGCAGAATGGCATGGTTTGGCTTTGTGTCCCCACCCAAATCTCATCTCAAATTGTTATCCCCAGATGTTGAGAGAGGGAGCTGGTGGGAGGTGATTGAATCATGGGGGCACTTTCCTCCATGCCTTTCTCATAATAGTGAGTGAGTTATAAGACCTGATAAGGGGCACTTTTTCCTACACACTCCCTCTCTTTCATGCCACCATGTAAGACATGCTTGCTTCTCCTCACACCATGATTATAAATTTCCTGAGGCCTCCTCAACCATGTGGAACTGTGAGTCAATAAAACCTCTTTTCATTATAAACTATCCAGTCTCAGGTATGACCTTATAGCAGTGTGAAAACAAACATAAGCATATACAGATGTATACATATGCACGGTGGATGATGTGTCTGCTTTTTCAAAAGGGAGGGAAGCCATGTAGCCTGGTCCTCATTGCCAAAAAGTTACGGTTTTTAAAATTTTTAAATGGGAATTGTGGTTATTTACACTATAGGGGCTTTAGGAATTTTGTTATGTCATGGTTATTTATTCTGCATAATTAATCATACTCTCTTTATATGTGTGTTGTACATATATGTGGGTGCATATATAAATATACAAACAAATGTAAATATATTTACATGTATTATATATATTTATAGACATGTATGACTATATAGGTATATGTACGTATATATAAAATATACCCATATTTTTATAGATATATACCTATATAGGTATACATATTTATACATGTATATTTTGTATATGCATGCATATTTATACACCTGTATATGTATACATATTTATATACCTTTATGTATATTTATATATAGGTATATAAATATAATTAATTGTGTATACACGTGTATATACAGGCATATAAATATGTATGCCCACATATATATGTATATAAATGTGTATATATGTATATAAATATGTATACACATGTATAGGTATACAAATATGTATACACATATAAAAATATATAAACATATAAAATATAAATATAGACAACATATTTATATATAAATATATAAACACATATTCATATATTTACATATGTATATATAAAAATATATAAACATATATGCATATATTTACATATGCCTATATGCACATATTTATATATGTATATTCATATATGTGTGTATATATACACATATTTTTGTATATGTATAAATATATCAATATAGATATACATATTACACAAAAATATGAATATAAATACATAACACATATAAATACATATACATATACATCTGTATACATATATAAGAATATATATAGAAATATATAGATATAAAAGTATATATACATATAAATATGTATAATATGTATATATGTATGTACACTTATATACATATTATACAATATACATTTTATACATATGTCTTTATATAGTATATTATATAATACATATACCTGTATTAGTATGATGTAAATATACATACAAATATATATGTGTGTATATATACATATATGAATATATATATACATAAATATATGTATAAATAATACATATATATACTTATGTATAAATATAAGCATATATACATATATAAAATATATATACTTTTACATAGATATAAATTGAATGACTTTTATTTTTCATTTACCTTCTGAGTTTGATTTTATAAATGGCTTGTTTTTTGAATTGTATTCTGCATTTTCCACATCAATTCTACGTTAGAACACAACTAGTACTAAAATACTGTGTGTCCCAATTGAAAATAAAATCCTACATCTATAAGACAGAAAAGCTATCTGGAGTCTGATTCAAATAATCAATATATGAATATATGTATATATGCATAGCATATAAATATATGCATAATACATATATACGTGTGTATGTGTATGTAAGGGGGTATGTATATAGTTATTTAGGGAGAATTCTTGCTCTGTAGCTCAGGTTGGAGTGCAGTGGTGTTATCATAGCTTGCTGCAGCCTCAAACTCCTGGGTTTAAATGATCCTCCTACTCAACCTCTTTATAGTAGCTATGATTACAGGTATAATCATTAGCCATACCTGGCTAATTTTTTTTTAATTTTGTAGAATTAGGGTCTGGCTTTGTTGCCCAGGCTAGTCTTTTTTTTCTTTTTTTCTTTTTTTGAGACAAGGTCTCACTCTGTCGTCCAGGCTGGAGTTCAGTGGCATGATCTCGGCTCACTGAAACCTTCACCTCCTGAGTTCAAGAGATCCTTCTGTCTCAGCCTCCCTAGTAGCTGAGACTATAAGCATGCACCACCATGCCCAGCTAATTTTTGTATTTTTAGTAGAAACAAGGTTTCACCACGTTGGCCTCCCAAAGTGCTGGGACTACAGGTGTGAGCCACTGAGCCCAGCCCACTGAGACTGGTCTTGAACTCCTGGCTTCAAGTGATCCCCTTGCCTTGGCCTCCCAAAATGCTGGAATTATAGGCATGAGCCACTGTGTCCAGCCTGTGTATATCTTATAAAAGAAATATTGTGTTTCTGTATTCCAATACAGAAGTATAATATGAAAGTACAACTTTTAGTGGTATGACACTAAAAATTCCTTTCATGGAATTTAGTACAAAGGTATATTTTTTGTCTTAAAACAACTTAATTCATCGTAATTGAAAAAAGTGGATACACTCATACAACACATATACACACATCTATATCTTTGATTTTATTGGTATCTCTATATCCATTTATCTATATATGCAGAAAGAGTAAGAGAAGTTGAGAGGAGAAAAAGGAAGAGAGGATGAGAGAGACCAAATAATGACTGCAGTATTCATGTGGTAGGTGTAGTATTCTGTAATTCCTCACTAGTGTACTTTTGACCTTGCACAACTCATGTTTTAAACATCTGTGTTCTTTTTGTCAAATAGGTAATTTTGAGACTCAAATATGATGAAGTATATGGAAATTTCGTTAATACTAAAGCACTAGGCAATAATTAGCTTGTCACCATTGTATAATGCTCTAGGAATTTATAATAAGAGCCCCAATTGGGTGACTGGACAAGGATGCACTAGCCACATTTGCCTTTGACACATAACAGGAATGTGAAAAGAAGATGTCATAAGTTATATCCAATCAACAAAATGACTTACTTGCTAACTCTGCAATGGCACGTTGGCATTCTTCCCAGATTCTCTAGTTTGTCTGGACTTATTTTCTGAATGGGAAGTGAAAAGACTTCAGAAGAATCAGGTTTATTAATTATTTGGTTTTGTTTTCCTACTTTAATATATATGACACATAGATCAACTTAGTAAATTGGACTTGTAAAGAAATCCAACTCTCTGTTGTGCAAGTAGACAACTGTCATTTTTTGTTCATCTTTTCAGCTTTGTTATATTCTGAATTTTCTGCATCAATTCCAAATTAGCACACAACTAGTACCAAAACACTGTGTGTCCAAATTGAAAACGAAATTCTACATTGACATGACAGATTATCTATAGCCTGATTCAAAGTTATAATTAAATAAATAAGATCTCTTCCTAGAAAATGTGGTATTAACCTAACTTCCTGTCAATGATAGACTGGATAAAGCAAATGTGGTACATATACATCATGGAATACTATGTAGCCATAAAAAGGAATGAGATCATGTCCTTTGCAGGGACATGGATGGAGCTCAGCAACCTAACACAAGAAAAGAAAATCAAATACTGCATGTTCTCACTGATAAGTGGGAGCTAAAGGGTAAGAACATATGGGCACATGGGGTGAAACAGCACACACTGGGGCCTATCAGAGGGCAGAGGGCGGGAGGAGGGAGGGGATCAGGAAGAATCGCTAATAAATACTAAGCTTCATACTGGGGTGATGGGATGATCTGTGTAGCAAACCACCATGGCACACTGCTACATAACAAACCTGCATATCTACCCTGAACTTAAAAGTTGAAAAAAAAAGTGATAAAAGGAAAACAACACGAAAAACATCTTTACCTTTAAAAGATATAATAGTAAAAGTAATTTTGAAGTTAAAAATTATAAATATGTTATAAATGGCATATCCATTCTCAAACAATAACAAGATAAATTAGAAAATTTCTTTCTATCCTCCTGATTGGTAAGATTTTATTTCACTTATTGCCCTTAGTGATCGACAGTCTTTTATGTTCACTGTTTCTTGGAACTTTGGAAGGTATAATTCAATTTATAAGCATGTACCAACATGGAAAATCATAATACTTACATCTGTTTCTTATGAAATAAACATTTCTGTGGTTCATCTGTGCAGTGTAGTAGGCTAATTCAAAAATCATACAGCCAGTAATTGGTGTGAATTCAGGTCTATTTGATGCTCAAGCGTGAACTTTTGCTCCCCAAGCTATGCTGCCAGTATTACTTGATCACAATGATGAAGGATCAGAGAAACCTGGGTTTCATGTAGGCTCTACCATTTCCTAGCCTTAGAGCCTTAGAAAACTTTCCTTACTTTACTACAATTCATATTCCTCATTGTAAAATGGTAGAAATCATAGTACCTACCTTACAGCGTTGCAGCTCAAATTAAGATAATTCATAGTCAGCATTGTGATGGCACTTATAAAGGACTTCATAAATTCCCTCTCTTATTGTGCATTTTAATATGTGAAAATCCAAGTGGGAAGTAAGAGAAAACTTATTTAATGTACCTTCATTTGGAAATGATTGCTTCTCTCCTTTCTTTGGTATGACTTTAATGAGGCATCACCTCACAGCTGGCCACCTCTCATTAGTGCACAGAGAAGGGAATATGAACCCATCCTTGTTAGTTATAGGATCTTGTATTTATGGAAACAGTGATCAAACAAAAAGTGGTTAAATGACTCAGGTCAGGTGAATTAAGTCCTTCTTCATTAAGAAAATAAGGAGATAATCTACATTTATCTGCCTAAGACTGCTAAGATGGGAGAATGTGAATAAGGGGCTATGTAAAGCATATATATTGCTCCTGGAAGATAGTACAAGTTTGCCAGATGTAGGTGATGGGGAGGAAGGCAGCAAATCACAGTGCCACGTGTGTACCTATGCAACAATTTTGCATGTTCTTCACATGTACCCCAAAACCTAAAAAGCAATAACATAAATAAATGGGGAGAAAAAAAAGAATTAACTTAAAAAGCACTAAGAAACAGAAGAGAGTCTCGGTGGTGTTGAACTCGGCCTCCAGTTCATAATGCCAAACTTACATTAGTTTTTTTGAAGTGTTCATCACAAATAGATGAACAAATAAAGTTCCCTCTTAGCTTAAGATATTTTAGGCTCCTCTGCAGTATTTGCAAATGAAATAGCTTTGATTCAAATATGGATACTGGTAGTAATCTGTTATAAGTGATGTATGCTAAAATGCAGAGCCCAATGTATGCAATGTATATTACTCCAGTGATGAATACAGTAGAAGTCCTGACTTCCTCATTATACAATACATCCATATACCAAAATGACACTTGTACTCCATAAATTTAAAGTATAGAAATAGTGGTGTCAAGGGATGTTTGGGGGTTATTGACAATATTTATCAAATGGTAGCAAAATTAAACTGTTACTTAAATCTTGGAACTTGAAAAACATAACCTTCAAAGTTGAAGCTTTAGTGGATTTGCTTAAAAATCAAGACACTAGTGTGTTATCATAGTACTTACTATGATAACTTACTATGATAACTTCTTCAAGAACTTGAAGAAAGGGACATGCATTTGGAAGCATACAAGAAATGATATAAAATTCTGACATGAAAGAAGCTTTCAAGTCTGCAGGCTACCATCCAAAATGGTTGTGTCAGATTATTCATGAGAATTCCATAATCATAAGATTTCAATACTCATTTCTCAGTGAAAGTTAGTGAAACTCAAGTCTGGAAATGGGAAATACAAGAGAATAAGAACCCAGAAAAATTGGATGAAATGTGATGCTACAGATCCATCATAAACACCATTTGCTTTGCATAACCTCCCTGACCATTCCCAAGATGGCTGCTGTCCACTGTGAGACAGCCTGGAATAGGTGGTTTAGTTCTCTTGGGAGATTTCTAGAAATAGGTATTTGAAGTGTATGTGTATTTTTTTTTCTTCCTAGTGTCCTTTACGTTGTGGAACCTTACAGCTTTGGTGGGTCAATCATATCCAAAGCTGAACTTTATCACATTACACAAAAGTGTCTAGCACAAGGTAACCTCAACTCCCTGGCAATAGCTGTGGGTCCAATGATGGCAGACACATCCTGGAATCAAGATGCTATTTCTTCAGCTGGACTTCTGAACATAGAGGTTCCAAATGTCAGATAAGTGATACTTTCTTTCCCTCCCATACATAGAGTGCTTGTCTGTAGCATTAAGTCAAATGGTTGAAAGTCCGATCTCTTCTCAAGAGAGACAGGTCACTTGGTGGCAGAAGGTGTCTGTAATGTGATTCCTTCAGACCATTCTTTGATCATGTGATCAAAGATTCGACTACATGAATCTTTTTTTCTAGAAATATTTTTTTCCTATTTTGTTATAAATATATATATATACACACACACACACACACATATATATATATATATATATATATATATATATATATATATATATATATAATCTTCAATGGGTTGCTTTCACTTGCTACCTTAATGCCCCAGCTAATATAAATGACAAACTTCCACATGTGAAAAATTAACCTACATCATAAAGAGTATATAAAAATAAGTCAATGTGCAACATGGTCTTACAGACTTTCAGAGGTAGGAGAGAGACTTGCAGATGGGAACGATGCAGGAAGCCACAAGAAGAATGCAAAACTTGAGCATGGCTTGGGAAAATTTAGATAATGAGATAAGCCTGTGGGGACACCCTAGTTTAATGGTACAAAGTAAGAAAAACTGCGAGGTTCTCTATGTTCAAGGAGCTGTCAGTAAGATCTTACTGACTTCTGCTTATCTTTTCCCCAGTGAAGAGAGAGAGAGAGAGAGAGAGAGAGAGAGACCATTAATCACTTCAACCAGTTAGCCTTAAATGATCCCACTGTTTGTATTCACACTAGTGTACCTAACTCATTCTCAGTTAAAAGATGAGTGTTTTTGAGAAATTAATGATGTATTTACATCTTCATTCTTAAATGATCTGGTGAAAAGTTCTAATTTTCTCTAATGAATGAATCAGTCACAAGAGCACTTATCCTGCCAGAGTGATGCCAAAAAACATAGGCAGAATGTGCCCTATAATAGGTCAATGTCATCAACTTCATCGGAGTAGACTAACCTCATTGAAGAGAGTAATGGCTGACATTTCATCAGGTTTATGCTTCATGAAGCATTTTTCACAATATTTTGCTTTTCAACATCTCTGTCTACACAACCACACAATTAAACATAGATATCTTTGGATTTGTTATTAGCTTCATACACCTTGTTACCAATTAAAATCCCTAAGTATAAATTTGTTAGTGAGATTGGAACCTTGAAAATCTCATCAGGAGTATGCAAAAAAGAAAGAAGAATGAAAATTGAGTAGGTTAGCCCTTCATGGGAGACTGGCATAGATTGCCCTCTTTTATGGCCTGCCTGTCCCTATGTGATCTGTATAAAAGGATGTTCTAGAATAAGGTAGGAAAGCAAGAAGATTTGATGCATTAAAGATTATATTTCCCGAATGTTCAATTTGGCAGAAGACAAACTACAATCATGATTCAAGTGTGCTGCAGCACGTATATTTAAATTTGGCTGTTGCCTTGCTTCAGTTAAAATGAGTCATGCATCTCCTTCAAGAAGACAGTGGAGAGAGGAGGAATATTCTACAGTAAACCTAAAAAGCTCACACATTTTATGGTTTGAATGTACCTAACGGCTGACCATGGGAAACAGGGAGGAGATGGAGAAGGATAAAGCTATTGCACTGCAGATAAAGCTGATATTATTTCCCAACTGGGAGAAATTCTGAAAGTACACTATATGATTTTATTTGCCATTTATGAAACAATTGTTGTGTGCTTCACACTGTGTGTGCTATGACAACCCTGTGAAGTAGATGTTGTTACATCCATTTTAGATAAGAGATAATTGAGTTGTTCTGGTTAATGCAATTATCCAAGTCTACAGAATTAGTAAACACAGAACCAGAGTAAAGCCCTTTCCCCTTTGTCATCAGGAGAGATTTAAAATATATTTTACAAATGGGTCTGAGAGGATTGGCAATGAACTTTATGGAGATGGAAAAAATGAGAAAGTGAAAAATGAGAAGATTCTTTGTATTGAGCAGCTGAGAACTGTAGTTACTATTTCCTGAGCTGGGGAAAAATGGAGAATGTGCACCTTAAAAGGGAATAAAAAGTACATGTTATATATTACATTTCAGGTGCTATTACGCATGAAATGAAGATGTCATATAGAAATTTGGCTAAAGGATTTGTGAATTTGAGGGATTGTTTTAGGCTGATGATATAAAACTGTGTGTTATCAACTTAAAAATGTAACTTCTATCCAGCAGACTTTGGGCAGTGACAGAGGGAATAAATGCTAATAAAAATGGGGCTAGAGGACTGAGCCTATGGCACTCTGCCTTGTAGAGGTTATGATGTGCAGTGGCCTAAATTGGGCCCTCCCCTCAGTTCATATGTTGCAACCCTAACCTTCAGTGTGACTGTATTTGGAGAAAAAACCTTTAAAGAGGTCAGTAAGGTTAAATGAGACCATAAGGCGAAGCTCCCATCTAGTAGCACTGGTGTCCTTATAAGAAGACATGCAGTGGCTCACACCTGTAATCCCAGCCCTTGGGAGGCTGAGGCGGGTGAATCACCTGAAGTCAGGAGTTCGACACCAACCTGGCCAACATGGTGAAACCCCATCTCTACTAAAAATACAAAAATTAGCTGGGCTTGGTGGCAAGCATCTGTAATCCCAGCTACTTGGAAGGCTAAGGCAGGAGAATCACTTGAAGTGTGCCACTGCCCTTCAGCCTGGGTGACAAGAAGTGAAACTCTGTCAAAAAAAAAAAAAAAAAAAAAAAAAAAAAAAAAAAAAAGAGAAAAGAAAAAGAAAAGAAGTAGAGATGTCAGGAATGAGCACTCAAACAGTGGAAAGACCATGTGAGGACACAGCAAGAAGCCAGCCACCTGCACTACAAAAAGAGACTTCAGGAGGAATCAACCCTGCCGACACCATGATCTTGGACTTCATACCTCCAGAACTGTGTGGAATTAGCTTCTGTTGTTAAAGCTACTCAGTCTGTGGTGTTTTGTTATGGCAGCCTTCAAAGGCGGATACAGGAAGAGAGCCCTCAGTCTAGTAAGAGTGACCCAGAGTCAACCACCAATGAGATGGAGAAAACTGGCCATGCGCCGTGTCCCTGAAGCTAAGTAAAGGTAATGTTTCGAGAAGAGAATGATCAGTTGTGTCAAATGCTGCTGAGAAGGCTGACCAAGAGGGCCTTGAAGTGCCATACAGCTGGGCTAAAGTTTAGACAGACTTCTTCCTAACTCAAGATCCCTGAACTCCACAGAACATTTACTTTAGAAAACTCATAATTATTCTTTGCTCCCTTGGGATACAATATTTTTAAAGCTTTCTATCAGTTTTATATCCTAGAAATGTCTTGCTCAAAGACTTAGGAGCCATCTCTTCCAGAAATAATCATCAAGGAAGATAGAGCTTCTTTTCCCCAGTTTATTTGAAGGAGTGGGAGCCTAACTTTGATGAGTGCCAATTAGCAAATGCAGATGGTCTAATAACAAGAAAAATATATGTGAAAACTCAGGAATAACTCAATGTATTCAACCTATCTTATTAATCAACCTCACCCCAAATGTTCTCCAGTACTTTGCCACTAGCTCACTCCAGGCTTGTGTTTCAATATAGTTGAGTTTAGATTTTAATTTGGCTTCTCTTCCCTGTTGCAGTATTCTCGAATAAAGTCTTCCTTGTTTGATTAACTTTTCCTAGTGCAATGTTTGCTTTGATAGGACCAATAAGGTGAGGACTAAGCACTGATCACTGGGCTTCCCAACATAGATTCCACTGGTGGTCTATGGCTGAAGAATTATAAAATTAATGAATAAAATATTTCCAGAATCCCAGTAGATAATAGATATAAAGCAACTTGTTCACTGGTTTCCATACCAATATCTCTTTCAGTTTGGGATTAATGATTTGTACTACACATAGTCACTTTTTGATCTTCTTATATCTTTCAGTTATTTAAAATACTATAATGGATAACATCAGCTGTTTAAATATTTAAACATATAGTTAGCGATGGTTTGAATGCCTTTGTCACCTCTAAAATTCATGTTGAAATTTAATCCCCCATGCAACAGTTTTGGGAGATGTGGGCATTAATAGATGATTCAATTATGGCAGCTTCACTCTCACAAATGGTATTAGCTGCCCTTATAAAAGGGCTTGATAGAGGGAGTTTACTCTTTTTTGCTCCTCTGACTTCTGTCATGTGAGGACACATGAGGATGTAACCCTTAAGGCCCCTTCTTGAACCCCTTATCCAACACTGAGCCTGCTGAGGCCTTCATGTTGACTTCTCAGCCTCCAGAATTGTGAGAAATAAATTTCTGTTCTTTATAAATTACCTAGTCTTTGGTACTCTGTTAGAACAGCACAAAACAGACTATGACACAGCTGGTTATTTTGACATAAATGACTAAATTTTATTTTATAATTTAAAGGCAGAAAGTGAAGTGAAGGGAAAGGTTCTAGACTATGAAATCTTATACACTGTCACATGTATAGAACTACCTTTAAGACATTTGATAAGCATCCTCTGAAGTATCTTTGTTTTTAACATGTGAGAACAATTACATTTTTTTTCTTGATAGTGCATATTTGCTTGTATGATTCTTTTATGCAAATATTCCTGGTTGAGATTTTGATGAACAATTTAAGCCAAACCTACACTCTGGTGTCAAAGAAGTGAATGTTTTCAAACATCAACATTTAGTTTGGGGCCTGCAAGCAAATTATAAAGCAGTATCTAAAGTTACTTGTGCTGTTTGGAAAATGGCTGTTAACTTGTACTGTGCTCAGAAGTGAGAACTGTTGATTATATGGAAATATTTAAACTTCATGAAGTAAGAAAATGTACTTGACTACCTTATTTTAATATCCCTTTGTTCCTGCTTCTGTTCTGATGTCCTTATCTACTTGAGATTTTTTTCCTCTCATTTCTAGGCAGAAATAGTCCAATAAATATTTATTAGAAAACTCACCAAGTGTCTATAAATTAAACATTTACAAACTACCCTTCCCTTTTGTTGAGATCTTAAATCCATCCTTTCTTTTCTCTTGTCAAAAGAAATATGTAGTCATTGAAGAAATGTCAGAGAATGTATAAAAGCAAAAAGAAGGAAGCAACAACATTGGAAATGCCCTGCAGCCACAGGAAAGGCGAGAATGTGTTGAGAATACACTGCTGCTTCTGAGCCAAGATGGCAACGGAACCTTATATTTTGAATCTTCCTGCTCCAAATACATAATGACGATGGCTAATATTTAAAGGAGAACATTAAGGAGCACATATGTATACTACAAATTTAATATGACCATCTTTGTATAACAAAAATGAAAAACATTGTGCAAAACGAATCCTCTGGGGCTTTAGGGATTAGAATAAAAGCAGCAAATAAACAGCAGCACCTGTAGCCTTCTTGGGAAAATGGGAATACTAGCTCCCCATAAGAAGTAGCAGATTAGGGTAATTTCCTTCATGAATACAATTGTCCCTAGGTTACAGTTTATAGTCTATGGCATGAGGAAGAAAGAAAATATCAAAATAGCATATGTTAAAGGGAGTTACTCTCTGATTTAGTGACAATGCCTATATATTCCATAACCCCATATAACCAGAGCCCTCAGCTATCTGAAATAGTTCTGATTATGAACTAGGGCCACAGAGGAGTAGAGAAAAGCAGGGTAGGGGTGGGGAGGGAGAGGAAATGAGAATGAGAGAGAGAAATCTCAACTCAACATCCATAAAAAAATATAAAAGGGCAAAATATAGCAGAGACAAAATAGTAGGTGAATATGAAAATGATCAGTAAAGAATATCGAAATAGGAACATATATTCATTTAAGTAAAATGAATTAGATTGATAAACTCTAAACTGGATAAAATCAAAGACAAATAAGATTATGCCTGTGCATTAGCCTAGAATCCAGTGAGAAAAAATAGTTTATATACGTACACACACATCTACATACATGTACACACATACACATGCATATTAGAAAAGCTAACATTAAGCAAGAGAGGAAATGGATACATTTTAAAGTTTCAGTAGTCATAAAGTTGGAATTCCTAAATAAGACAAAAATAATACCAAATAAATATTCAAGCTGGAGAATTGTTTAAAATGTTTTTTAAAATCAGAGGGTAGCTAGAAAGTACACTTCAAATATCATGCAGTTTAGGCTGGGCACAGTGACTCATGCCTGTAATCCCAGCAATTTGGGAGGCCGAGGCATGCAGATCACATGAGGCCAGGAGTTTGAGACCAGCCTGGCTAACATGGTGAAACCCCATCTCTACTAAAAGTATAAAAATTAACCGGGCATAATGGTGCATGTCTGTAATTCCAGCTACTCAGGAGGCTGAAGCACAAGAATTGCCTGAACTCAGGAGGCGGAGGTTGCAGTGAGCCGAGATAGCACCACTGCACTCCATCCTGGGTGACAGAGTGAGACTCTTGTCTCAAAAAAAAATAAAATCAAATATACATATGTATTTTAAATCCACCTGAAAAAATTGTATGAAGACTTCAAAACGTCAAGGCAAATATCTATAATAGGAAAAAAGATACTTTTCTTATTACACTAAAAGTAAAATTTGCAACAGCAAAAGATGTTAGAAGATGATAGCTTAATATTTCCAACGTATTCAAAGGATATTAGACATTAATACTTATTAAGCTAGCATGTAATAGAGGGCACGTTAGAGGCATTTCAGAAGCAAAAGACAGGTTGTCATTCACAAACCCTCGGAATTATTACTCTTTATAAAACAGAATCCTTGCCCATTTCTTTCCTTTCATACTGATTTATATTTCATTATAGCATTTATCACTCTGATAATTGGAGGAGTTTACCATATTAGTATGTTATATGCTGTGTTATTTCTTTTGTTTTTTTTTCACCTCCATTTCCCACTAGAATGTTATTGCTGGATTTTCAATAACTTGAACAGTATGTGCTCAAAAATAAGTTTTGAATTGCTGAAACGAAACCACTTTATAAGATAATACTGCTTACATCTACTATGTAAATGATAAGTAAACTGCAATATGTCCAGAGAATAGAATATTAATCTGCACTGAAAAGAAAGGAGGTCTCAAGCCATAAAAAGACATGGAGGAAATGTAAATGAGTATTATTTAGGGAAAGAAGCCAATCTGAAAAGGCTACATCCTGCATGATTCCATCTGTATGACACTCTGGAAAAGGCTAAACTATGGAGACAGTGAAAAGATCCGTAGTTGCCAGAGGTTAGGGGAGGGAGTGATGAATAGGCAGAGCACGGAGTGCTTTTAGGGTAGTGGAAGTACTCTGTATGATACTTGAAGAGTGGATACATGTCATTATACATTTGTCCAAACCAGTAGAATGTACAACATGGAGCAAATCCCATGTAAACTATGGGTTCTGGGTAATGATGAACTGTCAATGTATTCATCAGTTGTAACATTGCACTCTGGTGGGGGATGTTGATTTTGGGGGAGGCTATGTGTGTAGAGGGTGGAAGCATATGGAAATTCCCTGCACCTTCCTCTCAATTTTGGGTGAAACTAAAATTACCTTAAAAATAAAAGTAAACATAGAGCCGGGCGCAGTGTCTCATGCCTGTAATCCCAGCACTTTGGGAGGCTGAGGCAGGCAGATCACGAGGTCACAAGTTCAAGGCCAGCCTGGCCAGCATGGTGAAACCCCTTCTCTACTAAAAATACAAAAATTAGCTGGGCGTGTTGGCATGCACCTGTAATCCCAGCTACTTGGAAGGCTGAGGCAGGAGAATCACTTGAACCTGGGAGGCAGATGTTGCAGTGAGCCAAGATAAGCTATTGCACTCCAGCTTGGGGGACAGAGTGAGACTCCATCTCAAAATAAAAATAATAATAATATTTATTATAATATATATATATATATATGAAGAGATTTTAGTTTGCAAAAGGTCTTCCTATATAATTTGTATTTCTGTAATTTTACATTATCTAATTTATCTTCCAAGTGTTAAGACAGTAAGGTTTTACAACTCTTTCTATTGCAAATGCCTTATACTCTCACCTATTATTGACTTTGTAATGGGATAATTAATAACATAGATGTGATGATCTATGTGACTGTTAAATTCTGTCTAATGGTATATTAGACATGAATACCACTAATCATAATAAAATATAGTTACAATAATTATAATTACAATGGTAATTCTGTACCATTGGTGTGGATATCCTTTGAAACATCATAATGTAGAATTCACATCGCAGGAGTAGATAGGTAACATTGGGAGTTTAAAGATCAGTGGGTGGAGAGAAGTTATGGACACCACTGTCCTTTTCTGAGCAACTGATAGAATCTAGCCAGGACTTAAGAGCTATACTTCAGGTCTATAGCTTCTGGCTTCATGAAGATATTGTCACCTGAGCCCATGAGAAATCTGGATGAATCTGCCATCAAAATATTGTTTCAGTCTGGGAGTGATGACTCACGTCTGTCACCCCGGCACTTTGGGAGGCCAAGGCAGGTGGATCACCTGAGGTTAAGAGTTCGAGACCAGCCACGTCAACATGGTAAAAACCCATCTCTACTAAAGATATAAACTTAGCCAATCATGGTGGCTCATGCCTGTAATCCCAGCTACTTGGGAAGCTGAGGCAGAAGAATTGCTTGAAACTAGAAGGCAGAATTTGCCATGAGCTGAGATTGCATCATGACACTCCACCCTGGGCAACAGAGTGAGACTCCATCTCAAAAAACATAAACAAAAACAAAAACAATGACAACAAAACTGTTTCACCTATCTCAAATTGAGTCTCTCATTCCTGGAGATGATGGGTTGTCTGAAATAAATAGTGTAGTGTTTGGCAACTCTTTAAAGAATAGGTTTTAATACTGCTCTAGCACCTTCTTGCTAAAACAAATTATATTTTGTCTAAAAAGTATTTTCATTGAAGTAACTCATTTGGTAACCTGATAACCAGGTAGTAGAAGGAGGAGACTTAAGTCTTTATTTAACTTCAACTGCTGAAGATAGTTGTCAACAGAACCTGATCTAGTCTTACAGATAGATCCATGCATGGTCAGATGGAAAAGTTGTTGGATAGCAGGTTGCATCAATCATTATTCTCTAGAAAAACAGAACCAATGAGAGAGAGAGAAAGAGAGAGGAAGAGATAAGGAGATATATTTTAAGAGAGAGAGAAGAAGAGATAAGGAGATATATTTTAATATTGTAAGGAATTGCCTTATGTGAGGTCTGGCAAGTCCAAAATTCATAGGACAGGCTGGCAGGCTGGCAACTTGAGTGAGACTTCTATATTACAGCCTCAAGGCAGAATTTCTTCTCCAGGATATCTAATATTTTGCTTGTAAGGGCTTTGACTGAATGAGGCTTGCCTGCATTATCCAGGGTTATCTCCTTCACTCAAAGTCAACAGATTGTAGATGTTCATCACATCTACGAAATACCTTCACAGCAACATCTAGCCTAGTGTTTGACCAAATAACTGGGCACCACAGTCTAGAGAAGTTGACACAAAAAATTAACCGTCACATAGGACTTCACAAAGTCAAGAGAGCTCACTCAGAAGGAATTATGGTATGGGGAATGGGAGCTCAAATCTGCCCCCAAGGACATAGGCAGATTCAAGAGGAAGCCAGGAATATACCATGTATCCTTAGGGTCATTTAACTAGAGGTACTACAAGATTTTCTGTCAAATTGGAGACACTTTTAAAACTGAAAAGGTGTGCTACGAATAATGATGTCAGGATACACACTGAAATCTGGATGCTTTAAATTAAACTGTGATATTTTTACTTACCTTATAGCTCATACACGTCAGGCTTTCCTTCACCCCACTCATCAGGTTAGTCACTTTACCACGTACCTGCAGGTGTAACCAAGGGGGCAAAAAGAGTGTTAAAAGCTTCTGTCTCGACATACCCCACATAGAGTGGAATTATTAGCAGAAATTTCTCTATGTGGTTTGAGGGGGATTGTGGAGAAGGGGAGCAAAATGTTTCACCAACATGTAGAGAAATATCAACAGAGAATGGTTTGGTGAACAGATGATTAGTATACTGTAACTTATATTTAAAGGGCTCCAAAAGGATGACTTTTCCTTACATGTCTGAAGGCTTTCATGATTCCACATAGGACAGGGATGTAATAAAAGGAAATGCTGTGGCATCAGCAACTCTCCTCAGACTGTAGACACCTTGAAAATCATATCTCATGCTGTCATTGGCGCTCTCTCTTATTAGCAGCAATCCTATTAAATCTTGGAAATCTAGTTCAATTATGCTCAAGCAATTAGGTCCATGTATATTAATAGCAAAAGAAATTTGACAGAAATGAGCAAGATTTAGTGTATCCAGTGCTGATACTTTACTATTTTTTTAATAAAACCTTTATGGACGTTCCACTGCTTGCTAAATTATTCCCCTCTTTTCCTCTCCAATTACATGTGAGGGATGACCTTTCTGTGCCCTTGTGGTATGTTGGGATCGTGTAAGAAATTTTGATCAATGAGAACAAATATATATCCTTCCAGAACTAGTATTGAGTCTCTAATGCATGGTCATTCAGAAAAAAAATTGTTGTCGTGGGGTGAAATTATATGGTGAAATTATATGGTGAAACCGTTGCCTGAATAACTCGGAAATCACGTAATATGCCTAATAAACATGTTGCTTTAGTGGAAGAGTTTGGGAAACAGAATTCTATTAGTTGTGTTTGCCACTCCATTTGAGAAACTACTAAAAGGAAGATAACAGAATTGACTGGTTTGAAATCAGGGCTAAAGAAAATAGAGGCTACAGATATTCAGATACTTGTAGGTTTGGAAGAAGTAACTGCTTTTTTATCCCAAACAGTAAAAAACAAATGAAGAAATTCTGTGAGCAACAAAATCAGATCAAACCTCTGCCTAGAAGCAAGAATCAAATTAAAAGTATGGCTTTCACATCCATTGTTCATCTTTTTAATGGCTTAGGTGTAGCCCTATTAATCCTTTCAGCTGGACAAAATAACTTAAAGGAAATACACCAGAGTGTGGCCTCTCATGGATATCTGATAAGCTCCAGGTATCAGCAATTAAGTCCAGAGAAAGAGAGTTTAAAGTCCTGGAAAGATCTATGTGTATAGCTATTGGAACGTGCTGTAGATTAGAATAAAATAGATAAGACTAAGTTTTTGAGAAAGCTATGCTGGCAAAGAAAGAGGAAGTTAATCTAAGTCGTACTGCTTTGGACATTATGCAACCTTGAACCTTCATGTTTATATTGGAAGAGAACAATCTCAGGAAACTTTTCAGTCTCAAAACATATGTGGTGGCCATAAGGGAGTGCAGCCCAGTTCGCCAGCTGCCAAAGCACATGACCAAGGGCTCCAGTTGCCGCTCGCTGAAATCGCGTCCATGTATGTGCTGATACCACCATCCCACAGGCTGCTCCCAACTGTGACTGAATATGCCGGGGATACTAAGCCAGACTCATTCCTGAGAGAAGAGACCCCTTTTTCTGGGTGACTTAACCCCCAAACTCACAGATGCTTGTGCCAAAATGTTCTTAATGTTGCTTTGCATTTTAAGAAACTTCAGCCCTCCCCTCCTTCCCTCTTTCCTCACTTCCTTTTCTTTCTCCTCCCCTTGGGGTCAGACCTGCATCATGATCTGAAGGTTCCTCAGCCTCCCTGAGTGCCTTTCCCATTTTTTTTTTTCTCATTGGTGTTACTTTCTAAGAGATTTATTTCATGTTTGATACTCTCCTGGCGTCTGCTTATCAGAGGACTCAATCCAGAGGGAACGCTCTCCAATGCTCTCTTCAGAGATAGCCTAAAACGATGATGGAAAATGTAGGACTTCCAGAGGTTACAAACAATGGATTGAAGATCTCCTCCTAAAGAGAAAAACTAGAGTATATTCATGAATATTACTCTTACCTTAGAAATTTCTGTCCAGACCTAGGAATTTAACTGCTTAATATATCACATTCTTTCTAATTTCTAAATAGAAACATGTATTGAAGATAGCCTGTTTCTAACCCACACTTTTTTATAGGGTGGGTTGAGGACAAATACCTTGTCTTCAAGTGTTCAATAAGTGCCTCTGCATTAACAGGATTTCATTAGGGAAATGAAAAGGCACTAGAACACAGTAACATCACATAGGGAGTGTGTGATGCTTTCTTTTCTAAAGAAAATTAATACCACTAGTAGAGTTTGGAAATTGAAGGAAAAGTGAGAATTACTGCAGAGCTGGGGTTCAGCCTGGTAAATTTCAAACTGGTAAATTTCAGATTGGTGCATTTCAGACTGGTTCATTTGAAGGAAGAGCTCTCTGAAGATAGAGTACTAACCCTTGTGGGGTATATAGGAAACTGGTGCTGCTGTTTCTGAAGGAATAAAATGAGGTTCTTTTGGGAGTGTTGAAAAACTACAAAGGATTATAAATTGCTCCTACTCAAAGAGCTGCCCCTAGTGGACTGAAGAGTTATGGAGTGAGTTTGACTGGATCAAAGAGTAAGCATTGTGCATTTTTTTTCTTCCAGTCTCCTAACAAAACCGAGCAGGAGCTCAGCTTGTAAAACATAGTTTGCGAATGTTGGTGTCATAAAGGGGAGTATAGGTGCTATTTTTCTCTTTTGCTCAGGCCTTTGGCAATGGCAGGATGAACAAATGTTGTGGACTTTATACTACCTGGAATCTCCATATTCACTGACAGGAACAGAAGTGGCCTGATAAACAGTACAAGAAAGTCCATTTGGGCACAGCCTGAAGGCCAGCACTTTTGGAAGTGCTTCCCATACAAAGGGAACTGTGTTGGAAAAGTATGAGCTGAAGCCAAATGGCCAAATTCCAATATCAGGAAGTGTACCGTAGCCCAGCAGATCAAGAATGGCAAGAAAGTCATAGCTGATGTACCAAATGTTGGTTGCTTGAACTTTATTGAGAAAAAGATGAGTTTCTGCTTGTCGAATTGGTCAAAAAGGTCATGCTGTTGTTGATATTCCTGTAGTCCACTTTAATGTTGTCAGAGTAGCCAATGTCTCTTGGTCTTATATAAAAGCAAAAAGAAAAGACCAAAATTGTAAGAAATTATGGTGAAACCATGGTAGTAATATATTTTATATACCAAAAATTAAAATAAATTGAAATATTGAATGATGGGAATCAAGCTGAGAGATAAGAGTTTCATAATGAGTACAGTCCCTGATACAGACACCGCCACGCATCACTCACAGATCCAAGGCTTTGACTTCCATGACATGACTGGATAAATAACCATGTTGTCTCACTCGGGGAGGCTGTAAGTGTATTTTGCTGGTGAAATGAAGAGTGAAACAAATATGCGTTGATCAGATAGGTAGACTGTGCTGGTCTTTAAGGTTATTTAAATGCATAGCTTTTTCTCCCACAGATTTTGAGCACAGGATTGGCTCCTTTTCTGACTTCTTGTGATTGATAAAGCCACAAATTCATTTATGACCAATGAATTGAGACTGGAAATGTTGTGCATGATTTCTGGGATGCACATTTAATTTTGATCCAAGTTTCCAAGAGCACCCTCTTTATTATATAAAACTCTAGAAGTTATTCTGGCAGAGTTCTAAATGATGGTGCTTCATTAGCTGGGATGCTGAGGGACTGACATGAGCAGTCAGCAATGCCTCAGAAGAGCCATGAAGTACAAGAAAAGGAGAATCCTTTGTTATGCTTAAGCCACTGAAATTTTGAGCTGTTTATTAATGCGGCATGCCTAGCCTTTTCTGACTGATAATATTTCATGTTCATTTCAAAACCACATCTTACTGTTGTACTCTTCTTGTAGTCATGCACCGGTTTTACTAAATCTTTTGATGTTTATTTTGAAAATTGTTTATTTCAATGCTACTTCTTTTACAAAGAAGATTTGAGTTAGCGGATAAGGATGCAATGTACAAAGATTCTAAACGATGCTTTTTCACGTGGACGAAATTGATTTGAGTTGCAGAGCTGTATGAATGTCAGAGGCCTTCCACTCTCTTTGAATTCATAAGAAAATTATTATTTTTTATTTGGCCAGAAAGGTACACTTTAAATAAAAGCTTAAATAAATAGAAATGTGTATAATATTTAAATTCAGAATACAGATGCAATGTAACTGTTAGTGGTTGATTGTTAATATGCTCTTAAAACCTTGTCAAAATCCCTAAGATTTAATTCTACTAAGTATAAACAACTGAATAATTCATCACTGAAAATGAACTAATTTTCTTTTTTAAAATTTAAAGTACATTTAAAAGAAATGACTACGGTTATAGTTTCAAATCTGCATCCTTAAAACAGTATAGAGAGTAGAATAAAACCTTCATTTTAAGTGATCCCACAAACTACCAAGTGGTCCTCTGAGTCTCTGTTTTCATAATGTTACACTGGGTGTTTTTCACAGCAAATATCAATGTAACCTTTAAAAAAAGTTAGACTTATAATTATTAGGATAAAATTGTAGGCCTTACTTCATTACGTTACTTTGTATTTCTCAAGTCTCATAATCCTTTTAAATAAGTGTAGAGCCAGCCTTTGTGAATATATGTGAAGAAGAGAAGGCAGTGACTTTCAGGCAACAATGAAAATAATATTTGTTTTCAATTTGTGTTTAAATCGCAACCTCTAAGTACCTATACTCTGCATGGGCAAAATTAAATAATTACTTATTACCTTTATTCCACTGCTCTCTGCTCCAGCTCCCCTGAAGTTCAGCCAGATTGGATTCCCAGGTGTGAAAGTTCAAACATGATTCTATTTAAATGTCAGAATTTCCAGAACACACTTCACATGCCAAGCACATTTCCTTTAATCCAGTCTTAAGTTCTCTGAGGCAACTTGGATCATATCCAGCAAAAACTAAGAAACAAACTTGGATTGGTTAGAGGCGAGGATCTGACTGACTCTGCTTGTCTGCATTTCAGAAGAAGGTATAGTAATTATTTTGTCCAAGACCAGATTAGATAAAGGGACCGTTCTAGGGAATTAAGTGAGAGGTCACGTCTCCCTAAAGTCCTGGCATTGTGGAGGTCTAAATAGGGGAACTCTTACAGGGAAATCTTTAGCAAAATGGTGAAGGCAAAATTTACTTTTCGGTGCTTTATTTCCATAGCTGTGAGACTTAGAACTAAAGTTTTATGTTTACCAATTGAAAAATATTGAGCTGGATTACTTTAGGATTAATGATTGATTACAATTAAGCAGAGGGCAGTATGTGGCAAAAGGAACTCTGTTGAAGGTGAGGATTAATTTGCAAGTGATGATTACATTTGTGGAGGACTGTTAGAGTTTTAGAAGAATTTTGAATAGATGTTTCCTTTGCAGAACACAGGAAAGAGATAATTATAACAATTTCATAATACAAGCTACTCAAACTCAGAAAATTGTATGTGGAAGCCCAGAAAAAAAACAAAAAAAAAAACACATGTCTTCCAACCTAGAGACCACTGCCTGTCGCAGTACACTACTCTCATGAGCTTCTAAATATTGCCTCTTTGTTAGGTCTATTGTATACTGTGGGCATGTAGATGCAATGTCTTAGAATATGAGCATTGCTATCAGTCGTTCTTACATATACCAATTACTCAGACAGTGGTACAAAATGTTTCTGTATTTTTTTCTACAAGAGTTATTTTCTATAGTGATATCTTTTTTGTGTGTGAGGGTTTCATCTCCTCATGTTGGATTTGCTGGATTTTTTTCTCCCACTTTGTTTTACCCTCAGCCCTCAGTTCCTGGCTTAAGAAAGCATGCATGTCTGGAATCTCCACAATTCCTTTAGAGAGGCAAGAAGTAGAGAAAAGTCTTTCTCCTTAAAGCTTAAATCTTTTGGTCAATTATATATATGTATATTTTTATTGTGGAGCATAGGCAATGACAACGATGCCCCTTCCAGCAGCATAAAGCTAATGTGATATTAAATTAGCAATAATTCTCCTTTTTTTTATTTTTTGAAGACACACTCTTGCTCTGTTTGCCTAGGATAGAGTAGAGTGGAACAGTCACAGCTCACTGCAGCCTTGGCCTCCCAGGCTCAAGTGATCCTCCCATCTCAGCCTCCCAAGTAGCTAGGAATGCAGGCATATGCTACCATGATGGCTATTTTTTTTTTTACTTTTTTACATAGATGGGGTCCCTCTATGTTGCCCAGGATGGTTACAAAATTCTGGGCTCAAGCAGTCCTCCTGCCTTGGACTCCCCAATGCTGGGATTACAGGCATGAGCCACCATGCCTGGCCAACTCTCCTTTTTTCCTGTCTCAACAAAGTCTCTTTCCTTATAAAGAAAGAAAGAGAAAGAAAGAAAATCATGCCCTCCTTGTGGTGGTATGCACCTGTACTCACAGCTATTCAGGAGGCTGAGGCAGGAGAGTTGCTTGAACCCAGGAAGTGGAGGTTGCAGTGAGCCAAGATTGTGACACTGCACTCCAGCTGGGTGACAGAGCAAGACTCCATCTCAAAAAATAAAAAATAAAAAAATGAAAATCATGCCCTCCTATAACCACATTGCTGTTTATGTCTTACATCCTATTTTTGCCCATCTTTTCCTCCCCGCAAAAAAGATTTAAATTGATTTGGTATTATTGTGTATGGAGCCAATAAAAGTAGTACTGAATGTAGTGACTTTATGCTAACATGCACACTTACTGGTGAGAGGAAGATAGGAGATGAGATGAGTGCACTGCAAATCAAACAAACCAAATCTCTGACATACATCTAAGTCCCAGAGGTTAAGGGTTAGAGTGTCATCTCCACAGAGAAGCAGAATATATTATCATTTCCAGTCTTACTGTCAATATGTTTAAGCAGAAAAATGCATTATGAGCAATCATCTTTTGGCTGTGTAATACATATCAATGAGTAAAATAACCCTAAGGGAAATTGAATGGTTGTAAAATCAGAATAAACGCCCAATACTTTGCCTGGCGATCTGAACGTCAGGTCTATGAACACGGAGAATGGCAGTGTACATAAAGCCTGAAAAGAATTGGAATACAATTTGAGCACTAACAGTATTAGCATTTTAGTCACAAATGATATGCAGAAAAGGCTGATTTCAAAAGGCACACTTCAGGGCTTCAGAGAACTCCTACTGTGAGCCCCATTGGTAAGGTCTTCCTTTCAAATGCCATCCTAGCCTTTGATTGCCAACTTCCCTTTGACTCTGAGCCACATCAGGCTGTAAAAGCATAAAGGTTAGCTTTCCACTGTAGGCGTGTGCAAAGGAAGTACAAGAGCAAAGCTGCAATCATAAAAGGAAAGAACACCAATATGTCATGGGATTGCTGAAACTTGAAGGCATGAAATTAATCAGAGAGCCCTTTTCCTACCTCCTCCTAAAAGACTGCAAAATAAGAGACAAAAGCAGGATTGCCCTGCTTTCCCTTACTGCTTGCCCTGTGTGATCACCACAGTCAGAGTGCCCCAAATGCCACAGATAGAAGGTTAAGGAGGCCTCTAAAAATGCAAAATAGCTCTCACCCTGTAGGCATTCCATGGTGAAACGATGGAAATCAAAGCATGAAGAAGTGAATATTAAAAAACATTTTCAGCAGAAGGCAAGAGAAAAATCATTGATATTTTCTCTTTTTAAGAAGGAGTAGCGTAATTCAGTTACAGAATTCTAAATTGCACAATTTTTGGGATTTAAAACTTGTTCTCTGAAGAGTCAGTAGTGTCAGGTGGGATCTGGAAATGGCAGCTTGCTGCCTCACCTCTCATGCAGGCAAAGGATCAGTGATAAAGAATGACAGTAGTAATAAAGCCTACGATTTTACAATACAGCCTTACATAAATTTACCATATATCAATACAGATGCTTTTTTACTTATAATGAGGTTAAGTCCTGATAAGCCCATCATAAATGTAATAAGCTAAAAAATGTGCTTAATACACCTAACCTACTGAACATCATAGCTTAGCCTAGCTTACCTTAAATATGCTCAGAACACTTAAATCAGCCTATCATTGGGCAAAAGCATGCTACACAAACCCTGCTTTATAATAAAATATTGAATCTCTTATGTAATTTATTGAATACTGTATTCAAAATGAAAAACAATGGTTTATGTGTACTCTAAGATTTCTACTGAATCTAAATTACGTACACATCACTGTAAAGTTGACAGACCGTCAGTTGAATAATCCTAATTTGAAAACACTGGTACTTCATTTTTTAACTGAGTCACCTTAAATTAAGCCAAATGACAGGTCAACTTAGTTTAAAAAAACATATCAAAATAGATTTCTGATTAATAATGAATAGAGTTTGTAATTGTAAAATAATTAAAATAGCTTGTATTTATTTTGTGTTTACTATGTCTTAACTCTTCAGGTTTTGTTTGTCTGAATTCTTTTTATATAGCCCTTCAAACTAATCAGGTTAGTCACTTTACTATCCCTATTTATTGAGATGAGATTAATGCAGAAAAATTAAGTAACTTTCCAAAGCTACACAGATAGTGGAAAGACAGGATATGAATTCAGGCAAATGACTTCAGAGTCCAGCCTCCTGATCACTAAACTCAGGCAGCATGTATGTGAGATGATGTTCGTGAAATTACCTCCCATAGACCAGATGACTGATGGATGCAAAGTTCCTTTCACTTCAGAAGAACTTTGTGAAGTAGGCATTCTCATTAAATCTGTCAATTTGTAGATTTCCCCCACCAACATCTCTGAATGTAAATAAGCTGAAAAAAGTTGTATGTAAATTTATGCAGTTAAATACAGATGTAATTACATTTTACTAGGTTCTGTTTTATTTGTAAATATGAAAAAAAATGATGTGTTTTGAAAAATACGGGAACATAGGTCCTCCTTTGTCTCAGATGTTTTAATGTACTTACTAAGACCTATCCTTTGTGGCCAGTAACAGTTTCAAGTATGCAGTGGCCTGGAGTAAAAGGCAACCATCACCAGCACAGATACTGTTGAATCAAACAGGATAGAAAAGAATCATCAGAATCACCTGGGATACTCACTAAACTTCAAATTTCCTAGTTTCTACTCTCAGGCTCTGAGAAAAGGATGTGCTAAAATTTTATTATTAATATTATTTGAGGCAAGGTCTTGCTCTGTCTCCTAGGTGGGAGTGCAGTGTTGCAGCCACGGCTCATTGGAGGCTCCACCTCCCAGGCTCAAGCCATCCTCCCACCTCACCATCCTGAGTAGTGAGGAATACAGGTGTATGTCAACACAGTTAGCTAATTTTTTACATTTTTTGTAACAATGGCTTTTCGCCATGTTGTCCAGGCTGGTCTCAAACTCCGGAGCTCCAGCAATCTACCCACCTTGGCCACCCAAAGGACAGGGATGACAGATGTGAGCCACGGTGCCCAGTTTCAAACGTTAATTTTTAACAAAAACATTCGAATAATAAAAATATAATTATTAACATATTTAATAATACCAAATAAAGATAAAATTCATATTTTAGCAGATGCACTTTGATAAACAATAAGTTTTGATAATAATAATGCATAGAAAAAATATAGTAATTCTCTGTCTCTGACTCAGACTCTCTAGGTCCACTCCAGGACTTTTCCTCTTTGAAATGCTGACATGGGTCTGAGTCTCAATGGAAACTTCCACCCTGGAGGAGCTCTGTTGGGAACGTGGTCCACTGCTGGAAACTGGGCCAAGAGCAGGACAGAACTTTGCCCACATTTACATGTCCAGGCAACAGAAGAGTGGCAGCTAGGAACAGTGATAAAAAAGAAAACAAGTATGTGGCAGTGTTATAAAAATTGTAGATCAATGAGGGAATGTAAATGCTATTTTCATTATGGCTGCTATTGTTATATATAGTAAGTAACAATTTAGTAGAGGGAGGACATTTCCTCATAAAGTCACATCAGAAATTTACATTTCCTCTTTGTATGGCTCATTTCATGTAGCAATTTTTGAGCCATAAAAAGAGAAAAACAGTCTTCATCATCATAATAGTAATGAGCATCGTTATTACAACCAGAGATGTTACCAGAAGTCTTGCCACATCTGACTGATGTTTAACTTACAATGCCACCTCACCCTCTTGCTCCAGAAAGCTCCAAAAGTTATTCTCTGCTCCGTCAAGTTTACTTAGTAGGTCTGGGATAAGAAAATGGGAAGCTTGGACTTAGGGAAAGTGCATTCTACGGTGTATCTTGTCATGAAGAGAGGAATGGGGTAATCATGGATCTAAATAGGAAGCAAGGAGTTGGAGAGTAGATTAGGCATTTAGCAGCCTGAGAACAAAAATTAAAATCCTGTTATTGGTACCTAGTATGTAGCCCTGCTCTTCCTAAGGCTCGTTGCTCAATTTTCTGTCTCTTTAATGTAAATTCCAGCTTCTTAATGTTCCTTGTGTCAGTCTCTGTTTCTTGCAAATAAGAAGGAACTACAGTTACCGTCATGTAAAACGGAAATGCTTACTTTGAAGATATGAGTTTTGGGTGGTGGGAAGAGAAGCAGAGATAGAGGATGAAGGTGAAAGAAGGCATGCAAGGGGGACTGAGTACCTGAAGATCCCCAATACTTTTGCCTCTATGTTGTCCCTTCCATTGCCATGTAACTTTGCTTTTCTTCTCCCTAAGGGGTAGAGAAATTTCCCATCTCTTGAATCTAGGTTGGCCCTGTAAAGCTTTACTGAGCAGCATATGGTTGAGGACACAGTAGGTTTCCAAGGCCTTATGAGCCCGCTTGTGCTTCTATCGCCATGAGAACATGCCAGGGCTAGCCTTCTGGTGGAGAAACCATGGAGAGCATAGCTGAGTTACTGGACATCCAGCCAGACAGCCTGTGTGCAAATACAGCCAAGATTAGCCCAACCACTTGCTCTAGTCACAGCTGCCTCCATCCACATGAACAATAAACAGTTATTGTTTGTGAGAGATGGGAAAGTTCTTCAAAGTTTATATCTTAGACTACATTATAAGGAGAATGAGTTACAATCTCTTGCTCTATGGCCATTATCTGCTATTAACATAAACATATACCCATGTATATATATTCTCTGAATCAGCTAGGTCTTAAATCAGCTACCTTGACTGCTCCGGCATGTCTGAACAGAACTGGGTGAGCTCCAAACCCTGGTGCACGCCATTCCTTATTTGGAAACCCGTCTGACCTTTTGCTGAGTAGCTTCCTATCTTTCCTTGTCTTCTTTCACCTTATCTATTCAGGAAATTTCCAGGTTTTCAGCCAATAGGGTCAAGCATAGAATGTGAGGTCCCATTCCAGTGAATGGAAACTGGACACAGCAGTAGGGTGATTGCGTCAGGTTACGGAAGTTACGAATGCCTCTGTCTCCTTTGTCAGGTGTGCTCTTGTGGCAACATTGGCGGCAAGCTGCACCCCTCCTGTAGGAAGTAAACTAGCCTTGCTGATTAATCTATTGTCTCACTGTGGATTTTTCTCGATGTTATAAACCCATTTCCAACATTGTTTAAGCCAGAGATGTTTTATTTTATTGGTTATGTTATTATTGTGGCAATAGATAAGCGATGCAGCATGTGATAGATGGGGATTACAAAGAGGGTAATAATGAATATATTTGCCTGCTTGGGGTGCAGTAGAGAAAGGTGTAGATTTATACTTGAAGAATTAATTGGATCACTCTTTTGGTATTAACATGCACAATTAGTAGTTCAACAACATCAGTAAAAGCAGATTATATCTAACTTTGATTTAGTATTCCTGGAGCTTCCATCTTAAAACCTTTCTTGCAAGAGATTACATATTATCAGCTAATTATATCCATTGGGATTTATCGCTTGCCCAGATTCTCACTTCAGTAGCAACAAAACATTTTTCTTGGAAATTTTTATTCATTTGCTTAGTTACTTAAAAATAATCTCTTGGTTTTCATTTTTATTAAATCCTCCCCTTAATTTTTAAAAATATATCAGTCAAAACCCCTACAGAAAAAAGATTGAATATTAAAAATATTCTATTTTGAAGATGGCTTAATAAATGGATCAGTTACATAGATTTTGATGAGGTAAACCACAAGGGAATTATACTAAGTATAATATTAAGGAGTGAAACTGTCATACAGTGCAAGTGAGAGCTCAGTCAATCCTATGGTAGTTGCCCAGGATCTGGAGTAGCCCTTACGTAGACTTGATATCAGGACTTAATAGTAGAAATTCTGGGACTGTTGCTATTCTACAGTGAAGGATCAATATGGCTGGTTCCTGCAACCTGAAAGTAGAAAGCCCTTTGCAGAGTCCTACAGATAGGGAGGTTTGAGAATCAATATCCCAAGCTCATCCTCCTTTCTCCAAATTCCTTTATTGATACCCAAACAGCCAAAGGCAATAAATGGGGAAAGGAACAATTGAGGCAGTTGTTATAGACAAGCCTCAGGAACTAAGGTGAAGAAAGATGAGGGGTTAATCTGCACCACATCTGCCCGATGTGAGCATCATAGCACACAGACCGCACATGCTTTTACCTATTAACCTATTTCTAAGGGGCAAAACAGTATTCCTGGAAGCCCTGAATATTCTTCTGCAGCATATTGACTCATTGGGTTATGAATCATCACTGTCTAGATGTAAGAGTATGAACACTATACACTGAAAAACTCATATTATACATTTTGTTGTCAAAACATTTCTTATGTCCCCAATAATCTCAGGAGTAACTGCTTTTGAGTAGCCCATCTGTGGATGGCAGCCACAGACATGCTGAAACCCTGATATCGCAGTAGCACTCAAGGAGACCAACCAGCCATTTGGGGGTAGTTATTACATCAGGCTTCTTTTGTTCCAGAAGCAGCAGCCATTAGTCTCTACTAGAATGAACAAGCATCCAGCTACCATTTTGCCTTTTCTACCTGCAGGGCTTCAGCTAGCGCCACTATCCAAGTGTTTACAAACCGGTATTTTCACTGGCTCAGTGTTGTTTAATATTGTCTCAAAGCAAAAGACCCGCTCAACTTTGAAGGAAGTATGGTGATGGGCACAGGCCTCCAGGATCTACTGGTCTTACTGCCAGGTCTGAGAGCAACTGGAAACATGTCATTTTGAGGCCATTGCTGAGGTGAAAGACTGGAGGGGTTACTCTGCAAGGATGGGGCGCTGTCCTGTAAGATGGATTATGCATCCTATAACAAAAACTATTATTTCAAGCTGTGTCCATTAAAGGTAAAATTGATCAGTTTGAACATCAAAGTGTAGAAGTAGGACTGTCACAACTTTTTGTCTCTCCCAGCCCTCCACTCGGGGAATTTCTGCTGTCCCCAAAACTTAGGCTCTGTGATCCAGGGGACGAATGCTCAACCAGATTCAGGGAGAGAACAATTGAACTCCAAGCTGGGGCTGCCACTGGGTCATTTCCAAGGCCGCACTGGCAGGATAGTTAATATTAATTATCAGCTTGTGCGAGAACTGCTATTATGCATTGGGTGCAGGAAAGAACATATCCGCTGGACACAAGATGGTCAATGGTTTCTGGAAACAGCTATGTAATACCTATAGACCATGCATTGTGTGTCACGGCTACAGCTGTAGAAAATCATGACTAAGTTCTAATACAATTTTATTTACAAAATGACAGGATTTGGCTGTGGAACCCAGTGTACTGACCCCTGCTCTAGGACATTTCTTTCAGCTTAAATTTCTTGATAAGTAAACAAATGCAGCCACCCCAGTCTTGAGAAGGAGGCTTAGAACCCTCAGGAATGAGGCTGGGTTACTCCAGGAGATAATTCTCACAGACCAAGCATGGTGCCAGCTAAGAGGATGGGGAATCCTGAGTGGGATATTTGAGGGGGTGGGAAGAAAATCACTCGTGGCCTCCTGGCCAGTTACAGTGATAGGAACTACAGTTTGTACCATTATATTTTTCTTTTTTTTGTTTCTCCAAGAAAGAAGTGAAACTAGAATCTGTAGGTTTGTTCCCAGAGGAGTTGGGTTTGCTACAGGATGTGACAGAAGAAATAGACTATGGCAGTTCACTGCTCAGACGCCGCTTCTGGGCAGACTCTCATTCCCCAGCACCCAAGATGGTTGGTGGCTGGGGACCTGCTGCTGAATTATTTGGGAATTGTCCCGGCCAAAGAGAGCTCCTTTATACAAGATTACACATCCTCTTCAATGACAGGGTAATAATGTGCATGGGGGAAGTGTACACAGGCCAATACCTTGTTACATTTTTTTATAACTCTGAAGGACCTCTATAGCTTCGGAGCTACTATAGGATTGACTGAATTCTCATGTGCAATTTATGACGTTTTAATGACTTCTGACCAATTCTTCTTTCTGTGTTCCCTTACAAGTGTTGTTCCCAAGAGTCTTTCATAGTACAATTCATACAAGCCTGTCTCTACTCAGACCTTCATTCTTGAGGGAGCAGATTTAAGACAGGAATGAAAGTTGAAATGTATTTTAGAGGAGATGGCAATACTCCTCGATTTTGAAACTGAATCACTGAGACTTTTATAATGTCACTACACATGGACATGGGAAGCTTAGTAAGAAGCACCTATTTGGAAATGATGAATTTGTCTAACCAGCCATTCAGCAGTTTATATTCAGTGGGCATTTTAAAGCTAGAATTCTTAATACAGACTACTTGAGATCTATTCCACCTTTGGTATTTCATCCAAACCTAAAGAGCCCAATAGTGGTATTTTTTTGCATAGCAGGGTTTCCAAAATGGAGGTCCATAGTGGCAGGGATTTTGGACATAGTTTTTATCATGCAATTTAGTGTTTTATTTAACATTTACCCGCTATTACTGCACACCTCCTATACGGCTGGCACTGTTGGAGGCTCTTGAGTTAAAAATTGAGTGAAGCAGAATATAATTCTTTCTATCGTGGAACTTAAATTCTAGTGGAGGAACGAACATTAAACATGATCAATGTGACATATTTTACATTAGATGGTTGTAAACACCAAGGCAAAAAAGTAAAGCATAGAGAATAAGAAGAGCCAGGGCATGTGATTAAAGCTTTATAGTGTAGCCATGAAAAGACTTGCAGAATGAATTTAGGTAGCTATCTAGGGAAAGAGCATTCTAGATATATGGAATTATAAGTGCAGAGTTTCTGAGGTAGGGGAGTGCAAGTCACGTTGAAGAAACAGCAGGGAGGTCAGCGTGCATCTCTGATGATCAGTGGGTGTGGTCAGCTGAATAATGGTCCTGAAGGTCCTTGTCATCCAAATCCCTGGAACCTGTGAATATATTGCCTTACATGGTAAATGAGACTTTGCAGATGTGGTTATGTTGGGGATCTTGAGAAGGGGAGATTATCCTTAAATATTCCCTGTGAGTCTGTTGTATTCAGGAGGGTTTTTATAAGGTAATGCAGGACGACTCAGGAGAGAAGGTGGTGTGATAATGGAAGTGGACATTGTAGTGGTGCACTTTGAAGATGAAAGAAGAAATAAGAAAAAAGGCATACATGTGGCCATAAGAAACCTCAAAAGGCAAGGAAATTGCTTCTCCCTGTAAGGTTTTCAGAAAGAGCTATTTCTGCTGACATCTGTCTTTAGCCAAGTGAAACTGATTTCAGACTTCTGATCTCCAGACCTGTAGGAAAATAATTTTTAAGCCACTATGTTTGTGGTAATTTGTTACAGTGTCAAGAAGAAATTGATACATTGCCTAAGATGAAAAATGAGGACTAAAGTATGACAAGTAGTTTAGGGGACATGTCACAAGATTGTGGATGGTTTTATAAGACATTGTGAGGATTAAGAAATTTTGCTTTTTCTCCAAGGAGATGGAAAGTTCTGGCAAGATTTAAGAAGAGATACAACATGATCTGCCTTGTGTTTTGAAATAAAACACTGGTTGTTTTTACGGAAATTGCCTGAACAGAGTCTAAGTGGTAGATTGACTGGTAAGGAGTACATATATAGTCCAACCGGAAAAATGATGGCTTGAACTGGAGTGGCAATATGTAATAGCAGAAGTGGTAAGAGGTGGCCCAATTCTGAATATATTTTGAAGGTTGGTCTTATAGGATTTGCTGACAGATTACTTATGGGGTGTGAGAGAAAGATAAATTCAAATATAACCTATGTTCTTGGTCTGAGAAACTGGAAAAATGAAATTGCCACTCAGGTGGGGGAAATCAAGTGCTCACATTTGTGCAATATATGTTTGAGAGGTCTATCAGAAATCCAAAGGGAGATATTAAGAACTTTATTGGATATATGAACCTAGAAATCAGGAGACATGATTGAGCTACAGATAAATATTTGTGTGTCAGTAACACAGAATACTTAGGAAAGTCAAGAGGCATTGGTAAGTCATCAAAAGAGTTAGAGTTGATAAAAATGAGAAGAGATCTGAGAACAGAACCTTGGAGTGATTCAAATATAAAAGTCCAGGAAATGAGATACCACCAAAGGGTGACCACAATGAACAGAAGAGATTGTGGAGAGAGAGGTATTCTGGAAGCTAAGTGAGGAAAGTATTTCAAAGAGGAGAGACACATTAATTAAATCACCTGCAGTTGAGGGTAACCTAAGATGAGGAATGATAATTGATGATTGGATTTAGATATGTGGAGGTCACAGGGGACTTTGGTAGAGACGCTTAATTGATCAGTGGAAAAGAGAACCTCTTGGAATGGGTTTTAAAGACTATGGGGAAAGAGACATTGGAAACAAAATAGTCCTTTCAAAATGTCTTATAGACAATGTAAAAAATTAATGCAAAAAAAAAATGAGGATTGCTGAAGCAATGGTTTTGAGTGGATAAGAGTGGATGGCAACTAAATTCAGTCCTGCTAAGATTGAGCATGGAGTCCCATCACAGGAGTTCAAATGGGACCTTAGGTCACATTTATTTCTAAATCATTTGGTACTTTACACAGTGCTTTCTGTATGGTAGATCTTTAATAATTTCTTTTGAATAGAACTATTTAATATTCTAGTGCCACTCAATACTTAAAGCATTTTATTTACTGTTCAACTTTATCATGATTTTATAAATATCATGGTTTTTAAAGATTGTTATTTTGATCTTGGATATGCTCCTACTGCATCATCTGGTCATTACAGGGAGTGTATGTCACCTAGTCACCGTGCTGGTTATCAGTGAGTTGCCGCTTAGCTCCAAATCTACCCTTCTTCATCTTACTTTGTGATATGAGACCCAGAACCAGACCCTATAAACATTCTTCTTCATTTCTGACTGGTACAATGAAAAGCATTGTCAGTAGAAGACAGTGGAAGACATTGCCGGAGGAAGGAGCTGAAGGAGTTTCTATTCTGTTTCAGTGTGCCTTTCCTCTCTTCCTCCTGTAGCATGCTGCTGGTGACATGTGAGACATCCAGGGGTGACCTTCAGCAACTTTCCCTGTACCCCAGCGAGTGACCTCCTAGTGAGCTTCAGCAGCCCCTGAGGGGGGCTTCCCAGCAGGTCTTACCTGTATCCCAGTGCTCAGCTATTTCCTTGGTGTCTCAGCCAGCTTCCCAGGATTCTCACTGGTGCCTCAGTAGGTGGATTTCTGCTTGCCACCCTTTCCTGTGGCACCACGCTGACTACGTCATCAAGTGGGCTGCAAACACATTCTCCCCAGCAAGGCCTGAGCCTTCCCTAGGTGTATCCACTTTCACATTTGTTTCTTTTGCACTTGTTCTGCATAATCACTAGTGCAGTGGCTGCTCCCGTATGTACGGTTTGCCTGCTCGTTAGCATTGCCTTTACCCTGTATTAGTTAATCCCTATTGTGAGCTAGTAGGTCTTTATATTAGAGTTTTCTGTGTTTGTTATGGTGTGTTTTTTCCCTTCTAACTTAATTTTACCTAGTACAGTCATTTAATAATAGAAGATATGAATTCCAGTAGAGATTTTTAAGAACCTACTAGACACTGTTATTAAACATCACAGTAGAACTGAATAGCTTGATGCTGGATGAAGAAGTGGGGGAAAAACTCATACTGTTTTATAAAGTTAAATCTCTTTTTTTGCTTTTTTATTCTTAAGCAAGTACAAGAAAGGGCAGGATGCATCAGAAAAATAATTTGGGAATGATATCTGCAAGGAGGTGCTAGTTTTTATATGAATTCAGCTAATAATCCCAGGCACTTCTAATTTTTGGGACTTCACTTTTGCATCTATAAGTGAGGTGGAGTTGGATTAGGTGATTTTAAATTCCCTTACATATTTTCATGAAAGAGCATCCATTGGAGTTAAAGATGGGTATGCCCATATGTTGAGGTAAATTGCTAGATCTCTCTAATCCTCCACTTCCCATTTGAAATGGAAAAGAAAAATATATGGAAATATGTACTTAAAAGCATTGCTGAGAGAAAGTTTAAAAATATGTAAATAAGTGGAGACATATGCTGTATTTCTGGATTAGTAGACACAATATGGTTAAGCTTCCAATTCTCCCCACATTGATTTATATGTTAATGTAATGCCGATTGAAAATTTCAGCAACCTTTTCTTTTCCTTTCTGTAAAGTTTAAAAACATGTATGCATATATACATATATTTTTTTCTGGAAATTAGAAGGCTCTTGAAGATGCAAAACAATTTTGAAAAGCATAATAAAATAGGAGAATTTTCGCTACCTAATTTTAAGAGGCTGTACAAAGAGGCAGTATTCAAGACAATGTGACGTAGACAGATGTTGCAAGACAGATATTCATATCAAAGGGAGGAATAGCTTAGTAGAGCAGAACAAAGCCCAAAATAGATACACATATGTATAGTCAGTTGATTTGTAACAAACTGACCATGGTAATTCCATGCAGAAAGAAAATCATATCAACAAGTAAGACTGGAACACCTGATAATTTCTATGGAAAAACAAATGAAATTAATATTTACCTTACTCCATGGAGAAACAAAACTTAATCTGGTTTAACCACTGACCTAAAAGTAAGAGCTAATAAATGAAAGCTAGAAAAATATCTTCATGATCTTGCGGTAGGGAAAGATTTCTTAGATACCATTAAAATATAAGTCAACATAGAAAATGAAAATAATTATTTGAGCTTCATAAAAATTAAAACTTTATGCTTCTAAAGAGCTGCAAGAAGGTGAAAAGTCAAGCCAAAGAATAAGAGAAAATATTTGAAATAAATGTCTGAAAAATAACATATTCAGAAAATGTGAAGACTATAAGTCAAAACTAAAAAGACAATCCAATTAGTAAATGGACAACACATTTGAACAAGTTACAAAAGAAGGCATAGGAATGGTCATGAACATATGAAGAAGTGATCATCATCATTAGCCACCACCATAAATCCACTGGGGATGACTGAACCTTAAAACTGCAGCACTTAATTTTCAGAGACAAGGAATCTGTGGTTATTCTAATAACTAGATTTCACCCAGAGAGATCTCTGGTATGATTTTATTGATCATGCTGCCTTTTCCCAAATTCTCCAAGATTCTCCAGAATTACTTGAATTTAACTCCGTACTGAATCTAGTTTCTGAAAAGTCCGGTGGCCAGCCAGCCAGTTGGGTTAGGGGAATATGAAGACCAGGTAACAAATGGACTTTTGTCTGAGTTTTACTTTACGTCGAAATCATCTGGTCCCTGAACATAGCCAATGGTTATTTTCTCAGTTTCTGAAACCATAGTGTACAATAAATATGCTCAGCAAGGAAGAGTGTTTTCCATATTGATCACCTGACTAGTGAGATAGGAGCTATTATTGTTGAACCAGTTAAACAGAAAGTACTAGTTCTGCCTATACCTACAAAACTAGATACCCCAAAGCCTTGTGGATGCTAGACAGTCCGCAGAAATCAGTGCCACATTCAAGGAATTGAAGAAGGCAGGGGTAGTGATTTCTACCATATCCTATGCTAATCACCTCTCTCGTCTATGCAAAAGGAGATGGACTGTGGAAATGGGCAACCGATTATCACCTGTATCATGTAGCAACTCCAGTTGCAAATGCAGCATTCAGTGGGTTTTCTTTACTAGAGCAAGTCAACATAGTACTTGCTACCTAGTATACAATTGATCTGGAGAACTATTTTTTCCCCTCTATACCCTTTGCTAAATACCACCACCAACAGCAGGCTTCCGATTTCCGTAGCCATTTACTGACCTATCTCATAGTTTTTCCAACTCTGTGGCCTTCTGCCACTATCTAGCCTGAAAGGGCCTTGGTTGCCTTTCCATTCTCTAAATTATCATTCTAGTTCATTATATTAACATGTGATTGGACCTGTTGATCGGGAAATAGTTCTGCCTCATGATATAGTTATTTGTGTATACACATTTTAATACTTTTATAAGATACATATGGAAAGAATATAAATCGTTTTACCTTATCCATCTTTATACAGAAGGAAGACATCTATTTAGCAAGAAGTCCCCTATTTTCTTCCTGCCCCTAGCACCAAACTTAGATATGTAGCATCCTTGTAAGCCAGCATTTAGGAAAGTTGTTTTATGATGTCTCCAAACTACAGGATCTATTTATTACTTTTCAAGTACTGAATTCATTATTAACTGAAAGATAAGAAGCACATGTATTTATTTGTTAAGCAAGAAGAATTATATATTATGCAAATAAAGATATTTAATAGTTTCAGGTTGAGACTTCTTAGCTGTTACCTCAATGTTTGTTACATAGAGAACAGTGTTATCCTATTTGAGACCCTTACATGTGTATATAGAAAATATGTGAGGACCTTAAAATGGTTCTTTCCAAAATCTGTACCACTATCTTCATCTAGAAGTAAATTCTCTTTATAATATTTTGGATATCTTTTCAAATGTTTTAGTAAATTTTTATTTAAATAATAATTCACATTTATATTATGATCATATCTATGTTGTTCAATGTAAGGTGAAGTGTACAGTATGATTTTATTTACTTTCTTGTTCAACTTTTCCTTTTGACAGCAGAATTTATTTTTTGAACTTACATAATTTTCTATATACCTAGATTTATTTATTTAATGAAAATCTGTTATGTACCTTTTGATGGTTAATTTTTGATGTCAACTTGACGGAATTAAGATATCCAGATGGCTGGTAAAGTATTGTTTTTGGGTATGTCTGTGAGGACGTTTCTGCAAGACTGATGTGTGACTTGGTGGAATGTGTAAGGATTTTCTGTTCTCACCAAATCTGAATGGGCATTGTTCAATGGGCTGAGGTCAAGACAGCACTAAAAGATAAAGACTGATCCTCTTTTTCTATCTATCTTGCATGCGTGCATGCATGCTTCTGGACTCGGCCATTCTTCTCCTGCTCTCAGACATAAGAACTCCAGGGTTCTCGCCTTTGGATTCCAGGATTGCAACAGCAGTACCCCAGGTTCTTGGGCCCTCTTCCTTGGACTGGGCTGAGAGGGACGGGGAGTTACACCATTAGCTTCCCTGATTGTGAAACATTTGAGTGTGGACTGAGTCACACTACAAGATTCCCTGTTTCTCCAACTTGTTAAAGCCCTCTCATGAGATTTCTGTGGCTCCATAACTGTGTTAGGCAGTTCTATGAATCAATCCCCTCTCATATTATATCTCTATGTATCCTGTTGGTTGTGTTGCTCTGGGGAACCCTAATACATGCCTACTTACGCTTTTGCTGGCCATACACTCAAACATAGCAGATAATCTAGCAAAGGCACTTTCCCCTTCATGATCTTCTCCTGGGAAAAATCTACTTCCCTAGTCGCATCTAGACCGATCTCTCCTTTGGAATGCTATAAGATTGTTTTCCTGGACCTCTTCTTTGCATCTTTTCTTTGCTAAATCCCTTGTTTTCTAGATTATCAGTTTTCCATTTTTCTCCATTTGCCTCTATTCAATTGATTTGTAAATGGCATGCATGGAAAATAAATGTTCTTTGCATTCTTAAATGACCAGATTCTACTTTTTTTTTTTTTTTTTAACTTGGAGCACAAATTTCTAGAAGGGACCCAAGGAGTCTGATATCTCTATGTTGAAATTTTCTATCAATTTCCATATTTTCAGTATCCAAGCTCATTCACACTTTCCTTAGATCTGAATTTTTCCACAAGACATATCAGCTCACATTTCATTAGTGCTGGCCTCTGAAGACATTTCAATTTTTGTCTCTGAAAAGTTTACTACTTTATCAGCTACCACCTTCCAAATATTCGCTGAAATCCTTTGTTCACTGATACTTTTGATACTACTTTTTGTTCTCGATGATTCAGGTTTTATACTTTTTTTTTTTTTTGAAATGGGGTCTTGCTCTGTCACTCAGGCTGGAGTGCAGTGGGCGTGATCACTGCTCACTGAAACCTGGACTTCTCAGGCTCCAGTGATCCTCTTGCCTAAACCTCCTGAGTAGCTGGGACTACAGACATGCACCATCATGCCTGGCTGATTTTCGTGTTTTTTTGTAGAGACAGGGTTTTGCCATGTTGCCCAGGCCAGTGTCAAACACCTGAGCTCAAGAAGTCCACCTGCCTTGGCCTCCCAAAGTGCTGGGATTATAGGCCTGAGCCACCATGCCCAGCCCTGTAGTTTTTACTGTTATTCTAGCAGAGTTTTTAGAGTAAGATGATATATATTTATAGTCAATTGACTGTGCTTAAATAGATTTTTTTTCTTTAATTTCTGTAGATTTTCAGCTAATCTCCAATTTTTAGGGTATACATTTTTTCATTGCTGTACTTGTTCTTCCTATACTTCATGCTTTCTCCTATGATTAAATATTTTTGAGGACCAGGTATTGTGCTATAAGCTGAGGGTACAACAATTGGATCTACTTAAAATATTCAAAGGCTGTCAGGCAGTCAGTGGTGAGGAGGAAGATTTGAAATTTCTAAAAGCATGTTTTATAATTTTGTATTTAAAACACTTAAAAGAAATATTATTTAGAATATATACAAAAAATGTAGTAAAGCTTGACAGAATATTCTTGTCTGATTTGGAGACACAAAGCAATAATTTCTGATTGGAGTCATAAATTATATGGGACTTTTAGTTATGAGGATATCTAGGCATTGTTACAGGAGGGCTAACATGTTTAATTTATCACAAAGAAGGTAGATAAAACATTGAGGAACAACGCTATATATATTGTATGGGTTTTACAGATTTACTTTCCTGTTCCTCTCGCTAAATAGCTTGTAATGATGCTTAATCATCTTGGCTAGGCAGAATTCTTGGCCTGAAACTGTCTTATCTCAAGATTTCTATTTTGTGATGTCTGGTTCTTGCAACAGGACTCTTTCCTAATCACAGACTATTTTCATTTCTGGTTAACTCCTGAACAACTACCTAACACAGTCACTTTATGTTTCAGTAACATTGGTGAACTACACTTTTATTCTCTTTGTGAGCTGTGTCCCTCCACACAATCGGTGTTCTTTGTGGATTTTGGCAATGGGAAGTATATTTAAAAATGCCTTCACAAGTAAATCCCCATTTTTCTAGAGCACACACTTGGTTAGGTCCTTCTAGCAAAGTACTGTGACCCTCTTTCCTCAATACCATTTAATATTCCTTGGAGAAAGTCTCTCAGGCTATTTGTATCTAGTTATTTTATATCCAATATGATGAGAAATATATTAAGAGTTTTCTAATAAACATAGCTTACAGAAAGTGATCATTGTTAAAAAGTAAGGTAAGAAAGTAATGTAAGGTAAAGGCAATTTTAGTAGGCTAAGAAGGAAATGCAAGATAAAGGCAACTTTTATTATGACTAAGCAGAGATTAAGAATTTTCTTATCATTTTTATTTTCAAATATAATTTACTAACTTTCATATGCAAATTTCTCCCTTTGTCCCCAAAATGGCTTTATGTATCTTTTTTTCCCCCATTTATTTATTTTATTGCATTTTAGGTTTTGGGGTACATGTGAAGAACATGCAAAATTGTTGCATAGGAACACACGTGGCAGTATGATTTGCTGCCTTCCTCCGCATCACTTACATCTGGCATTTCTCCCCTTGCTATCTCTCCCCAGCTTCCCACCCCCCACTGTCCCTCCCCTATTTCCCCCCAACTGACCCCAGTGTGTAGTGCTCCC
>NW_016107675.1:1617353-1730118 GCF_001604975.1 Cebus imitator | reverse complement strand
AGTTCTTTTCTTTAAGGATGTTGAATATTGGCCCCCACTGTCTTCTGGCTTGTAGGGTTTCTGCTGAGAGATCTGCTGTGAGTCTGATGGGCTTCCCTTTATGGGTAACCTGACCTTTCTCTCTGGCTGCCCTTAGTATTTTCTCCTTCATTTCGACCTTATCATTTATTTTTATTGAAATATAGGTAGAAAAATATATTCTAGTCTTTATTGAACTGATTTTTGCTTTTGCCTATTACTTCTCTAGTTCAAAAATATAGTTTTATGTTTTAATGAAGCAAATTATATATATACATACACATTCGTATATATATGCACAATTTGCTTTGAAAGCTCAAATATTTTGACATTTTTATATGTAGTAATCAATGAAATTTACTTGAAATTTTAATTCCATTATATTTTTAATAAACAACTGGATTAAGGAATATCCTAACATCTACCTATTATATACATTTATTAAGATATACTCCACTCACCTATTTTCTAAGGAAGTTTATTGGTAAGCTAAGCATATTTGTAAATTGGGTAGAATTTTACCATCTTAGAATTAGAAAGAAAATAAGAAATTATTTAGCATTAACCCCATACTTCCATTTTAATGACTTGTGGAACATCACTTGTCTTTTATGATTTATGTTATTATACAGAGCTTTTTTTTTGCTATTTATGAAGTCATATAAGGTATGGTTAGAACTTGTCCAATCATTAAGATTTATGTTCATAATCTATTAAAACTTGGTTTAAGGAGGTCAATTTAAAAATTAATGATACCTAAGAAATTAAAAATGGATGTCTTAGGAGTAATTTGTGTTTTTAATTATAATGAAAAATTTCTAAAACATAGTATACATGTGATTAATTGAGAAATATACAATGTATGTGAATTTCTATCTTTCAGTGTGATACTGTGTTATTCAATGAAAAGCCACTATTGAATAGTTTAAAAACCATCCTTTGATTAACTTGATTTTTTCAGCTTCCATGCTTTAAGGAAGCATTAGAAAATACTGAAATTACTTTGAAATTTAAAATAATGATCTAATAACATCCTCCAAGCCCTTCTGAAGTAAAAATGCCTTAATCTTGGGAGTCCAAGAGAGAGTGATATTTATCCAAGCATTTTGTAATATCTCAGAGCCTGCCAGAATTACTACCAGTGGCATAGCTGCTGACAGCATCTTGGTGGGTCTGGTAGGTGGGGACTGGTTAATAGACATGTCAGGGTGATTAATGTACATCTCATTGCTTCAGCAGAGATCAGTTTTTTCGTCAATATAACTGTCAGATGATCAAAGTGGTGCTTGTAAGGATTTTTAATATGACTGAATAATGCCCATAAATCTTCAATGATATTTGGCATCTTAACGTTGTCACAAACTTTTGAAAACAATATTATATCTTTAAAAATAGGAGGGCTCAGTATAATCTTTATGAATTAAAAAATTTTTTAAAAATTTTGAAAACCATGGATCAATACTTTCATCCAATTTCCATCCTACTGATCTTACAGATGATTTAGAAACAAGGTAAGTATGAAGACTTTAGAAAAATAATCAACTTAATTCCGAGAAAGTTTTCAGTTGTCCATTAAAAAAGCGATATTTTGGCTTTGGTGTCTTTTGCTTATCAGCTGGACACTTGTTACTCGTTGACTTCTCTCACTTGTAGAGAAAAATATGAAAACTCCATGATCATGACAGCCTTGCCAGTTGGCTTTCTGGAAGCGTCTGCCAATCTGTAGCAACAGCAGAAAAGGGCAGAGGGAGCAGGAGGACACTTAATCTGGCTTCAGGCTGCACTACCTGCAGTTCTACCATCACTGCTTTTAGTAGCAAAAGTGGCGAAAACATCTGCTATAGCTGCCAGGCTGAAAGATACAGGCTGTTTTAAAAAGCATTGTGTTCAAATATTTTTAAGCGTTGCTGGCTGTTTCACACCTGATAGGAATTGAAGTTTGTCTCTGTCAGGGGGCATCTTTTCAAACAGAAGTTCCTAAAAATAATAAGCAAACATCAAAACCCACAAGAAGACCTGTTTATTTTTAGTTTACATATTTCTTGTGAAGATGGGGAAACTTGTTTAAAATAAAGTATGGGTTGTCAGTGGAATATATTCTGCTATATTAAATTATCTTTATTCCTTCCATGGAAATATAGCCTAGCATTTCTTTATTTAGCTCTATTTTTCTGCTTTGAATGGCAAAATTATAGGAAGTTTACACATACGCATAAGAAGGAATTTCTTAAGATTAGCAGAAATCCAGTTTTTTACCGCCATAACATATATAGAATTTAGAACACATTTGATCTGATGTTTTCCCAAAACATTACAAGTTGTCAACTGAGAATTGCTTTTTAATTTTTAATTTGTAATTTTTGTGGGTATGTAGTAGGTGTATATGTTTATGGAATACAAAGATATTTTGGTACAGGCATGTAATACATAATAATCACATCATGAAAAGTGAGGTATCCATTTTCTCAACCATTCACCCTTTGTGTTACAAACAATTACACTGTTTTAGTTATTTTCAAATGTTACAAATAAATTATTATTCACTGTAGTCACTCTGTTGTGCTGTAAAGTACTAGTATTATTCATTTTTTCTAACTATTATTTTGTACACATGAATCATCCCCACTTGCCTTCACCTACTTACTATTATCCTTCTCAGCCTCTGGTAACAAACTGTCTATTTTATCTCCATGAGTTTAATTATTTTGAATTTTAGTTCCCATAAATAATTGAGAACATGTGATTTTTATGTTTCTGTGCCTGACTTGTTTCACTTAACATAATGACCTTCATTTCCATCTGTGTAGTTGTAAATGACAGGGGCTCATTCTTTTTTATGGCTAAATACTAGTCTATTGTGTGTAAGTACCACATTTTCATTAGCTATTCATGTGTCAATGAACACTCAGGCTGCTTGCAAAACTTGGCTATTGTGAACAGTGCTGTCAAAATTATGGGAGTGTAGATATCATTTTGATGTACTGATTTATTTTCTTTTGGGTGCTCAGCATTGGGATTGCTGGATTCTATGGTAGCTCTATTTATATTTTTTTGAGGAATATCCAAATATTCTTCATAGTGGTTGTGTTAATGCACATTCCCACCAACAGTGTACAAGGGCTCCCTTTTCTCCACATCCTCACCAGCATTTGTTATTGCCTGTGTTTTGCATGAAGGCATTTTAACAGGGGTGAGACAATATCCTATTATAGTTTGGATTTCTCTGATGATCAGTGATGTTGAGTACATTTCAACTGCCTATTTGGCATTTGTGTGTCTTCCTTTGAAAAATGTATATTCAAATCTTTTGCCCTTTTAAATTGGATTGTTTGATTTTTTTCTATAGAGTTGTTTGAATTCCGTATAACATTAATAACCATTCTTGTTATTAATCCCTTGTCAGATGGGTAGTTTGTAAATATTTTCTCCCATCCTATGGGTTATCTCTTCACTTTTTTCATTGTATCCTTTGGTGTACAGAAGCTTTTTAACTTGATGTGATCCCATTTGTTCATTTTTGCTTTGGTTGCTTATGCTTATGGGGTATTACTCAAGAAATTTTTGCCCAGACAAATGTCCTGGAGGGTTTCCTCAATGTTTTCTTGTAGTAGTTTTATAGTTTGAGGTCTTACATTTAAGACTTTAATCCATTTTAATTTAATTTTTGTATATGGTAAGGTTTGGTGATCTAGTCACCTTCTTCATAGGGCTATTCAGTTTTCCTGGAACCATTTATTGAAGAGATGATCTTTTCCTTGGTGTATGTTCTTGAAAACTTTGTTGAAAATGAGTTCAATGTAGATGTATGAATTTGTTGCTGGAATCTCCATTCTGTTCCATTGGTCTATATGTATGTTTTTATACAAGTACATACTGTTTTGGTTACTATAGTTCTGTAGTATAATTTGAAATCAGATAATGTGATTCTTCCACATAGGCTTAAAATAAAGGGATGGAGGAAGATTTACCAAGCAAATGGAAAGAAAAAAAAAAAAANAAAAAAAAAAAAACAAGAAAAAAGCAGGGATTGCAATCATAGTCACTGATAAAACAGACTTTAGACCAACAAAGATTAAAAAAAGACAAAGAATGGCATTACATAATAGTAAAGGGATCAATGCAACAAGAAGAGCTAACTATCCTAAATATATATGCATCCAATACAGGAGCACCCTGATTCATAAAGCAAGTTCTTAAAGACCTACAAAGAGACTTAGGCTGCCACACAATAATAGTGACAGACTTTAACACCCTGCTGTCAATATTAGACAGATCAATGAGACAGAAAATTAACAAGGATATCCAGGACTTGAACTCAGTTCTGGACCAAGTGACCCTAATAGACATCTGCAGAACTCTCCATCCCAAATCAACAGAATGTGCATTCTTCTTAGCATCACTTATTCTAAGCACCACTTAGTGGTGCTTATTCTCACCACCACTTATTCTATGCTGTTCTCAGCACATAGCACTTATTCTAAAACTGACCACATAATTGGAAGTAATAGTATTCCTCAGCAAATCCAAAAGAATGGAAATCGTAAGAAACAGTCTCTCAGACCACAGTGCAATCAAGTTAGAACTCAGAATTCAAAAACTAACTCAGAACCGCACAGCTTCATGGAAACTGAACAACTTGCTTCTGACTGACTACTGGGTAAATACAATTAAGGCAGAAATAAGTAAGTTCTTTGAAACCAATGAGAACAAAGATACAATGTACCAGAATCTCTGGGACACAGCTATAGCAGTATTTAGAGGGAAATTTATAGCACTAAATGCCCACAGGAGAAAGTGGGAAATATCTAAATTTAACAGCCTAACATCAAATTTAAAAGAACTAGAGAAGCAAGTACAAACACATTCAAAGCTAGCAGAAGACAAAAAATAACTAAGATCAGAGCAGAACTGAAGGAGATAGAGACACAAAAAACCCTTTAAAAAAATTAGTGAATCCAGGAGATGGTTTTTTGAAAAGATTAAGAAAAGAGATAGACCACTAGCCAGACTACTAAAGAAGAAGAGAAGAATCAGATAGACACAATAAAAAAAATGGTCAAGGGGATATCACCACTGATCCCACAGAAATGCAAACTACCATCAGAGAATAATATAAACACCTCTCCACAAATAAACTAGAAAATCTACAAGAAATGGATAAATTCCTGGACACATACAGCCTCCCAATACTAAACCAGGAAGAAGTTGAATCCCTGAATAGACCAATAACAAGTTCCAAAATTGAGGCAATCTACCAACCAAAAAAAAAAAAAAAACACCCAGGACCAGACGGATTCATAGCCAAATTCTACCAGAGGTACAAAGAGGAGCTGGTACCACCCATTCTGAAACTATTCCAAACAGTAGAATAAGAGGGAATCCTCCCTAACTCATTTTATGAGGTCAGTATCATCCTGATACAAAAACCTGGCAGAGACACAATAACAAAAAGAAAATTTCAGGCCAATATTCCTGATGAACATCAATGTGAACATCCTCATTAAATACTGGCAAACCAAATCCAGCAACACAACAAAAAGCTTATCCACCATGATCAAGTTGGCTTCATCCCTGGGATGCCAATGCAAGGCTAGGTTGAGATACACAAATCAATAAGCATAATCCTTACCTAAACAGAATCAATGACAAAAACGACATGATTACCTCAATAGATGCAGAAAAGATCTTTGATCAAATTCAATACCCCTTCATGCTAAAAACTCAATAAACTAGGTATTGATGGAATGTATTTCAAAATAATAAGAGCTATTCATGACAAAACCCACAGCCAATATCAGAATGAATGAGCAAAACTGGAATAATTCCCTTTGAAAATGAGTACAAGACGAGGATACCCTCTCTCCCCACTCCTACTCAACATAGTATTGGAAGTTCTGGCCAGGGCTAGAGAAAGAAATAAAGTGCATCCAGAAGGAAAGAGAGGAAGTCAAATTATCTCTGTTTCCAGATGACATAATTATATACTTAGAAAACCCCTTTGTCTCAGCCCAATCTCCTTAACCTAATAAGCAACTTCAGCAGAATCTCAGGATACAAAATCAATGTGCAAAAATCACAAACATTTCTATACACCAATAATAAACAGCCAAATCATGAGTGAATTCTCATTCACAATTGCTGCAAAGAGAATAAAAACCTAGGAATTCAACTTACAAGGAATGTGAAGGACCTCTTCAAGGAGAACTACAAACCACTTCTCAAGGAAATTAGAAAGACAAAAACAAATGGAAAAATATTCCATGCATATAGATAGGAAGAATCAATATTGTGAAAATGACCATACTACCCAAAGTAATTTATAGATTCAATGCTATTCCCACCAAACTACCAATGACTTTCTTCACAGAATTAGAAAAAAACTACTTTCAATTTCATATGGAAACAAAAAAGAGCCCATATAGGCAAGACAATCCTAGCAAAAATGAACAAAGCTGGGGACATCACACTACCTGACTTCAAACTATACTACTAGGCTACAGTAATCAGAACAGCATGGTACTGGTACCAAAACAGAGATATAGGCCAACAGGAATAGAACAGAGGCCTCAGAAATAATGCCAAACATCTACAACCATCTGATCTTTGACAAATCTGACAAAACAAGCAATGGGGAAAGGATTCCTTATTTAATAAATGCTGTTGGGAAAACTGGCTAGCCATATGCATCAAACAGAAACTGTACCCCTTTCTTATAGTTCATACAAAAATTAACTCAAGATGGATTAAAGACTTATAAATATAAAACCTAAAACCATAAGAACCCTAGAATAAAACCACAAACTTCAAGGATTATAACAATGCTTATTAATTGTCCTACAGTTCTAGAGGGCAGAAATCCAAAATCAATTCTGCTGGGCTAAAGTGAGAGTACAGACAAGCCTGTGTTTCTTCTGTCTGCTCTATTGGGGAAGGGAGTTTCTGGCCTTTCCAGCTTCTAGAGACCTCCTGCGTTCCATGGCTTGTGACCTCTTCCTCCAACTTCAAATCGAGCAGCATGGCATTTTCTTTTCTCTCTGATTGCTGCTCTTTTATCATAACATCATTCATTACATCTGCAAAGTCTCCTTTGTAGGTGTAGGACATGAAAATATTTTAGGTTTTCCCTAAAATACAATACATTGAACAAAAGTTATTCCAATTAATAAAAATATTAATGATATTAAATGTGCATGTTACAGATAGTGTCAGATTTTTTGCTTTTATTTAAAACTTTTCTTTTTTAATTATTATATTATTGATTTTTTAAAGCCATGGAATAGCTTTTTATCGCATTTTATAAACTTTCAGTTTGACACTGAGTTGGAAGAGCATTCGTATTCACATGAACATAGCTTATTTTGCTCACTGTTGCTACTAATAATAAACAGTGAATGGCTGGACTAATTCTTTCTCTCTTTGTGGAAAATATTAGCTTCTCCGCCAGTTCTGTGCCCTATTAAGTACTGTGGGGCCATGTGACTAGCTAAAATTGTGTCAAACATGACACCCCCAGAGCACCCTTCATAGAAGATGATGTCTAGATTTATGTTTCTGCATTCCTTATTAGAAATCTGGGCTTTGAATATTTGAAACTTATACATGATGACCTTAGGAATGCTCAATTTCCAGCAAATGTTTTATATTCTTTATGTTAGGAATCAAACATTGGTTATTATATGTGCTTCTTTATGAGATTTGTGTATATCATAGGCCAGATCCTATAACAATGCATGTTGACCCAGTTGTTTAATACTTAAAGAAATTTTAATCTGTAGATTCACACAGTTGTAACCCAAGAAGTTTACCTGGAGTTACCATTTAGATTATAAGCAGAATTCTTAACCAAACAACACCCTTTTACTTCTAGCTTTATATACTGTCTTGAAGAAGTTAAGTTATGCTATAGTAACAAGCATCACAAAATCAGTATGGTTTAACAGAGAAGAAATATATTTCTTGTTCATATAAGCCTGGAATTGGTCTGGAAGGGGAGATGTCTGCTGCTCTGATTTAGTGGAACCTCCATTTGCCACTTAAATTTTAATGTTATGAATGGAATATATTCGCCACAAATTCATTTGTTGAAACCCTAACTCCGAATGTGATTGTATTTGGATGTGGAGATTTGGGTTTAGACAAGATCATGAGTGAGAGGTGATGAGATTAGTGTCCTCTCAAGAAGAGGAAGAGACATCAGAGCTCTCTCTCTCTCTGTGTCCTGCTGTCACACAGAGCTACATGATAGCCATCTGTAATCAGGAAGAGAGCCCTCTCCAAGAACCAGACCATGGTGGTACCCTGGTCTCACACTTCCCAGACTCCAGAACTCTGAGAAGTTAGTCTGCTGTTTAAGCTTTGTAGTCTATGGTATTTTGTTACAGCGGTCCAAACAGACTAATGTACTTTGTCATCTGGAGCAAAAAAAAAAAAAAAAAAAAAAAAAACAACCATAGAGAATCGTACGTTGGTGTCTTCCATCTGTTTCGATTTAGTTGACTAGACCTAACCAAAGGGCCATGCTTTGCTTAATGAAGGTAGGAAAGTAAAATACTCTATATGCTGACAATCCAAGGAAAACAGACACAGGGCAGCCTGGTCATGTCACCATATTTGCTCAAACTGAAAAGGTCAAAGCTAACATCAGAGTCACAAACTTTGATAGATTTTCAAGTGATATAAAAACAGAAAACCCTGTCAAAACGTCACCTGTAAGACTGAAAATAGCTTTTATAGAAAAGATAAAACCTGTATTGGTTTCATGTGAGTGCCATAACAAATGACCACAAACTGGATCAGAAGAGAAAATTATTATTGCACAGTTCTGGAAGCCAAAATTCTGAAACAAAGGTATTGATAGGACCGCATTTCCTCCACGGGCTCAAGGGGAGAATCATTACTGTGTTTTCTATGGTTTGTTGGTTCCAGATGTTCTTTGCTGTGTGACTGCATAACTCCAGTTTCTGCCTGTCTCCACATGGCCTTCTCTGTGTGTGCATCTTCTCTTCTGTATCTTACAGGGACATTTTATTGGAGTTAGGACCCACTCAGATAATCCAAAATTATCTCACCTGAAGATCCCTAACTTAATTACATCTGCAGGGACCCTTGTTTTAGTCTGTTCTGATTGACATAACAAAATGCCTTAGACTGGGTAATTTATAAATAGTAAAAGAACAACTTCAGTAGAGTTAAATTTGAAGGAGTTTAATTGAGCAATGAACAATTCATGAATCAGGCAACCCCAGAATCACAGCAGATTCACAGAGGCTCCGGGAGTGCCTTGTGGTCAGAACAAATTTATATACCGAAAAGGTAAAGTGAGGTAGGAAACAGTGAGATTGGTTACAGCTCAGTGTTTGCCTTATTTGAACGCTGTTTGAACATTCAGCAGCCTAGGAGTGGTTGAAGCATGGCCGCTGGGACTGGCTAACACTCAGCCATTGTTATAGGTGCATACTATTAAGCTAGGTTTTCTATTTTGTCTGACTGTTAAGCTAGGTTACAGTTCATCCTCAAGGACTCAAATATAGAAGTACGGAGTGCTTCTCAGGACATAATTAGTTTGCTTTAACATAAACAATAGAAATGTGTTTCTCCTGGTTCTGGAGACTGCAAAGTCCATGATGAAGGCATCAGCAGATTTTACGTCTGTGAACCTCTTCTTCACAGATGGCACCTTCTCGGTGCTTTCACCGGGTGGAAGAGGCTGAGGGCTACCTCGAGAATCTTTTGTGAGTGCACAAATTCTATAAGAGCTCCATCCTCATGACTCAAGTCATTTCTCAAAGGCCTTACGTCTTAGCACTATCACACTGCAGATTAGGTTCAAACATACATATTTTAAGAAAATGCATTCAGGCCATAGCATTCCACCTCTGGTTCCCCAAAATTCAAGTTCTTCTCATAGGAAAAGTGTATTCATTCCATATCAGTAGCCCCAAAAGTCTTAACTTGTTCCAGCACAGTTTCAAAAGTCTAAATTCCAAAGTCTCAACTAAATATCATCTAAACCGGATATAGGTGAGACCGAGGGTATGTTTATTCTGAGAGAAATTGCTCTCCAGCTGTGATGCTGTGAAATCAAATAAGTAATGGGCTTCCAAAGACAATGGTGGGACAGACATAGCATTGACAGTCTCACTCCAAAAGGGAGAAGTAGGAAGGAAAATAACAACGATAAAGTAAACAATAAATCTTAAGGCTCTAGAATAATCTCCTTTTGATGTCTCACCTTCCAATCTTCCAGACAATCTGGGACAGGGATTGGGCCCCCCAGGCTCTGGGTGTCCCAGTCCCAGCCCACATGACAGCACCTACATCTTAGAGGCATATGCCAAGCTAGAAATGCACTCTAGTGGTTCTGCTGGTCTGTGGTCAGAGGGTAGGCCAGCTCCTATGGCTCTGCCAAGCACTGCCTTAGGGAGGGCTTTCTGTGGTGGCCCCACCCCTATGTCGATTCTCTGCCTAAGCTTCAACACTTTCCAGGGCATCCTTTGAAATCTATGTAGAGGCAGCTCTCCCTCTACAGTGTGTGCACTCTGTGTCCTGGTGGAGATGACACCTAGAGAATATCACCAGGGTTTATCATCTGTGCCCTCCGAAGGAGAGCTGCTGCAGCCCACACCATGCTTGGGCCCTCTGGAGCCATCCCTGGAATGGCTGAGCAGTGCTGTGTCGCAAAGCAGGGAACAGAGATGACGTAGCGTATGGCAGGAAGTGCTAAGGTCCAGTAGGCCTCCTGGGCCCCTCTCTTGACTTGGTTCTTTCCCCTAGGCCTTGGCACACTGGGCCTGTGATGGGAGCAGCAGCTCTCATGATGTCTGAAATACTTTCAGGGGAATCATTCCTCCATCGCCTTGATGAAAAGCACCTGTCTTCTGCGGCTTCATGTTAATCTTACCAAATGGTTGCTGGGCCACATCCTTGGTATTCTCTTTCAAGCATACCTTTTCATTCTTTACAACATTGCCAAGCTGAGAATTTTCTAAATCTTTAAGTCCTGCTTCTATTTTGATTACAAATGTTTGTCTTTAACTTGTTTTCCTCTTCTCACATTTTACCATCTGTGTAAAGAGAAGCCATAGTCCACCCCTAACACGTTGCTTAGAGATTCCTTCCACTAGATACCCTATTTGATCATTCATAAGTGTCTCCTTAAAAAAAAACGGTAAGCATTAAACACAAAAGCAGGTTCTTTACTACTTTATAAGAACTTTTGCCTTTCCTCCAGTTTCCAATAACGTGTTCTCCATTTCTGTTCGAGACCTTATCATCACAATAGCCTTTATCCTTCATATTTCTATGAGCATTCTGCTTTTGACCACTTAGGTAATCTCGAAGAAACTTGAGGCTTTCTCTAAAGCTTTCCTTTTCTTTTGAGCCCTTGCCAGAATCACCCTTTATAGTTCACTTATGATAATAAACTTCAATACCTTTCAAGCCTCTGTGCCCATTATCCGGTTCCAAAGTCACTTCCACATTCTTAGGTATTTGTCACAGCAGCACCCCACTTCTCAGTACCAATTTCTGTCTTATTCTGTTCAGGTTGCTATATCAAAATACCTTAGACTGGGTAACCTATGAACAACAGAAATTTATTCCTTCTGGGGGCTTGGAAGTCTGAGGTCAAGGGACTAGCAGATTCAGTGTCTACTAAGGGCCTGTTTCTCATACATGGCATCTTCTTGCTGTGTTCACACTTGGTGTAAGAGTTGGGGGAGCTCCCTTGAAGTTTTTTTTATAAGGGTATCACACTTAGGACTTAATCAATTTCTGAAGGTCCCACTGATTACTACTACCACACTAAGGAATAGGCTCAAACATAAAAATCTAGAGGGGATACCAACATTCAGATCACAGCAACCCTCTGTTTCCCGTTAAGGTCACATTCACAAATTTTGGATGGGATATATATATATTGTAGAATATATAATTATATATAGAATTATTTATAGAACATAGAATTAAATGTAGATATATGTTATACATACACACTATGTAGATCACATATATAAAATATGTGTGGTGTTTGTGTGTGTGTGTGATGTGTAGTGTGTATGTATGGGGGGACACCGTCTAACTCACCACAGTCACAAAAACCAGGAGCTTTTTAAACAGTCTTGCCTAGGACAAACTGTGGACATACCACTTGCCACTTGCTAGCTTGTTAATCCCTGTCTCATATGAGAATTACATAGCAAATCTTCTCTTCCTTATCTGTACTTGTAGAGGCTGCTGGACTCTCTGGAGCTCAAGTATCACTGTCAGTCACCCCTTTTACAGACAAGCCTGTGACAGTCCAAATTGAGAAAAAGGTTGAGAGGATTAATAACATTATTTTAATAAACCGTTTTTGAGCTCTTATTCAAAAGGCACTAGACTAAGCATTCATGACATAGATAAAAAGGAGAATTTATGCTCATTTTAAACTCATTAATTTAAAAACTTTGTTAAAAATATTCCTTTGTCATGTCACTGTATTTCTAAAAAATTGTGAAGTTCAAAATAAAACAAGATAGAGTCTATTATTTCTTTTCTCATTTCTGAAAAATGGCCAAGTATAATTATCCTGAGGGGACTTAAAGACATTTGGGGAAGTGAATTAGAATATTTACTTTATCCCAACTATATAAAGTAGATTTTAGTAATAACAGCAAAGTTACTAAAGAGTTTGTCCTTGTTACTCTTAATGATTAAATTAAATTCACAATTTTGGAAAGTAAAAGTGACATTTGTAGTTACTGTTTTAGGTTTCTATACCAAACTAGCCTTACAAGTTAAGCAAATTTGAAATAAAGATATTTTATGTCACTATGTGATTTCATCAACGAATTACAGGACTAGAATGCATAACACTGTTTCAGATATTGCTCATAACAATTCTTTTCTATCTTAATTATTGTTTGTATCTATACATTTCCATTTATGAAAAAGTAAAGGTAAATGCTAAGGTATGCACAAGTCACAAGTTTATGTAATGATTCATGAAAGGCTGGAGAGCATACTAGCCAGCACTAGTGCCTTCAATTTACAGAAACTGTCCCATATTTTATGCAGGCATGGCGTTCTTCAGGTTCTGGGCTTGAAGACATTCAGCCTGTTTCCACTGAAGTGATAGAGCAGGTAATAACTTTATCTGTATCCCCTCACCCTTATGACTGCCTGCTACCTGATTTCCAGCTTTTGCACCTGCTTCTTTTTGTCTGAATACTTTCTGTGGCTGTAGAAAACATTTTGCTTTGTGTGCAGCTGGCTGGATGTGTCTTAGGTAGAATCCTCAAAAACTGGCTGGGATGGGGAGTTGGGGAGGGATAACATGGGGAGAAATGCCAGACATAGGTGATGGGGAGGAAGGCAGCAACTCACACTGCCATGTGTGTACCTATGCAACAATCTTGCATGTTCTTCACATGTACCCCAAAACCTAAAATGCAATAAAAAAATAATAAAAATAAAAAGATTTTAAAAAATGGCTAGAAGGAGATGGTCTGTTATAACCCTGGCTCTTTCTTCATCCCTATGGGATAGCTCTGGCCCTCCATGTCTCCTCAGTGAGGTTAATCTCTAGTAATTCACAGTGAGCTCTTTTTCCTTACTTTCTGATTTTCTTTCTACTATATTGATGTCTACTTTACTCTCCAAATAAATACCATGTGCTAAAAACCTTATCTCAGGTTCTGCTTCTGGGTAAATACAGCTGTGAGGGCTCCCCAAATCTGCCTAAGAAGAATGGTCCAGTTTTTGGTAGAACTTTTAATTTATGGGGTTGTCAGGTGATTCATGTTGACATGCTGAGATAGTATTGAAATTAAATGTAGAATTTTCTCTTGGAGTTTAAAATTGGCTTAAGAATCATATACTTTGAATTTTAGAGCTAAGAAGAGGTATAGAGCTTACAATTCTCTATTCAAATCCCTTTACCTTACTCCTGAGGAAATTATATTGCAGGGAAGACAGGGTGATGAAGTAGTTAGCACCCAAATAAAATAAGAATTGAGGACAATTAACGTAAAACATAGATAACTTGATATAAATAGTAGCACTCCTAGTAGATATTATTTATAGAGCTTTGTCCTTACTTTTTTTTACAACACTTTCAAGATGTGTGTGTGTGTCTGTGTATGTGTGTGTATTCTCAATATTTTAAGATTGAACTTTACAGCCACAAAGACTTGAATTTTCCCACCTTTTTATTCGCTGAGCACCTGATACCCATGTCTAATGATGGTATGTAAAATGTCACCAGACACCTCCATTTCACACGTTTAACAGACTGGAGAATCATCTGATGCAGCCCCACCTTCTCTGGTGTGTCCTGTTTTGCTAAATAGAACATTTCAATACATATTTGTTGAGCATCTTCCAGATGGTGAGTGTAGGTTATGATCCACGAAGTTTCCCAAACCAAAGGCTGCACTTCACTTTTACTCCCTGCACCATTCACAACCCTAAGGGCCAATCAGAAGAAATTTCAGAATTTGTTTTTTCTTAGCCAGGGCTTAGAGAGTCAATCTGGATGGAAGAAATGGTTAGTACGCTTTTCAAAGCATGTATTTGTGAAGCAGTGCAACACTTTCCCTTGAAGATGTTCATCTGGGGTGGCTCTGAGACAGTTGCTTAGGATCATGGGAAGTTTGGCCTTCCAGATTCATGTTTACTGAGTCCCTGCCTGGAGCTGCTCTCATGGTATTGATTTCATGTTCTGTCAGTTGTCACTTGTTACTCTGTCTCTCTGTAGCTGTCTAATCTTTGTCTCCACTGCCACTGTCTAGACAAGGCTGCTGGCAAGCCTCCTGATAGGTGTGGTTACTTCCTGTCTCACCTCCTCCAATCAGTTTTGCACAGATAAGCCAAGATGCTATTTTCAGGAGGTTAAACCTCACGGTATCTAGTTGCTTGATACCCTTCACTGGTTGTGTACCAGCCTCAAGATAAGACACCAAACTTCATAGCACAAGGGTCAAAGGAAGTTTGTTTCTCATTTTTCTTTAGTGATAGGACCTGTAAAATACATGTAATGGATTAACTGATTGCAAAGAGAGCAAAGAGAGAGAAAAATAGATAAAACAGAAGGAGAAGGGTTAATTGCAAGAGAGGAGTCTAGATAGAAAAGGACACAGAGAACAAGGGTGAAACCCAGGGGAAATGGTGTATTTTAACAGTAGTGATGGTAAAGACTGTGGATAAAGATTTCTGGGCAAAAAAAAAAAAGAAAAAAAATACCGCAAGTCCTGGAATATAACAATTCTTGCTCACCTTTGGAATTTTGCACCTATTATTCCAAATGCTTGAAAAAAGAGTCTCCTTTGCTTCACTCAGACAATGCCAATTCACTTTTTTCTTATCTCAGTGTTGAATGTACTTCTCCCAGGAAACATTTTTCTGACCCTTAAAACATGTATGTTCTAATTCCTGAGTTCCTCATGACATGTGGTTCTACCAAATATATGAAACTGTAATTTTTCCTGACTTCTCTGTGCCTTCCCTTACGTGAGCTTTCTATCCTATCTGTAAGGACCATGCCCTTCTCAACCTTGACCTTGTATCCCTAGTGTATAACACTTGATAAATGCAGAGTAAGTTTAGTTGTTCATTGAATTAACACATCAGATAATAAAAGGGATGTGAGCCTTTGCTGGTAATAAGAGTAGTAACGATTGATCACTTTTAATGAATTTTACTTCCAAGAGAAAGATTGGTAATAAATTATAGAAATGGAGAGGAAACATCACACATAAAAACAAAAATAACGACAGCTATTCTGATGTGTCTTCCTCTCCAAGATGGCTTCCAGGCCATATTGCTGATATTCTGTCTCTGTTCCAAGAAAATCCCATTATAAGAATTTTGACTCTAGCAGAACAGGCCTTGGGGAGATGGGAAATTCTTCTTCAAATTATACTTTTTAAAGCTTAATTATGAAAGTAATTGTCCTCAGGAAATGCAGCTGAGCTAGTTCAGCTGTCCTAACATGGTCTTTTGACCTCACACTCTGTGCAACTGTTTGGAACGTGTTGATTTTTAATTATTAGGCATGGAAACATGTATTAGATGTCAATGAGTTTTGCCGGGAATTGCTGTAGACAACAGAAACCTGGCTCTTCCTCAGTGGTCAGTGCAAAGCAGCTGGGCTCAATTTTCGGTTTCGAGTTAGTAATGCCTATAATGGCTCCATGAGTCTAAGTGTGCTGCTTCCTCCCTGTCAAAATCTCCATTTACTCTCACTGGAGCTCTCAAGTTAGTAACTTTATTCTTTTGTGATTTATTTTGAAGTGGCAGGAATTTTTAGAGCAATTCAAATTCCTTTTTGGTTATTTTTCTTTCCTAATCCTCAGTCTTTCTAAACTGCACAAGACTTAACATGATCATTCAAGTCAAAGAACCCTGCCATTCTTGAAAATTCTTAAAATGCGTGATACCTATTATCGAAATCTCATAACCTTCATATTTTACTACATGTATACCTAGTTGCCAACTATTGCCTTTATTTACACCAAAATGGCTACATGTCTACCTGGTGGTAAGCTGGCTGATTTTCCTGAAAAAGAAAACACAACTGCTACCCAATGTGTTACCATAAAAGCATAGATGGGAATGACCTTTCAGATCACTCTCTCTACCCCCTTGTTAAGAGACAATAGAAATCCCCAGAGAAATGATGCCCTAAGTGTGTCATAGTTTCTTGTATGGTGATGAATTAGAATGTCCCAAACATCAGACCACAGAAACTTCCCAAAGGACTCTGACACAGAGTACATTTTCTGTGTAGTAGGCTATAACACATATCAAAGATAAAGGAGGTAAAGCATAAAAAGAAAATGTGTTTGATGAAATTTTAATAACACATCTACAGTGTGGTATTACCTTCTTAAACTAAGCTTTGTATTCAATGCAATAAAATCCTTTCGTCTTTTGCTTACATATTTTTTTCATAAAATATATTTAGAATGAACTAGTGACAGAAATCTCTGTCTTAGCTCTTTGAAATAATTCTAACAGTGCTGCAAAAGAACTATCATGTGATTCCCTTAGGACATTTTTACTATAAATATTACAGGTTCATCTACTTTTCTGTTTATTGCGGTTGTCTGTTTTTTAGTCCCTTCTGGTTAGAAAACATAAACCAAATAAATAATAATTATAGCTGTAACAGAAATAAAATACTTTGATATCATAAGGTAGAAGGTCTTCTTAAAGTAAAATACGCAGTATGAAATGAGGTTAATCATTATAGATGAAGAACTAAGGAGTTGGGTAAGAGAGGACACCTTTCTATTAGTAAGACTAGCAAATAATGTGTGCCAATTGTAGTCATTTTATAAAACAATATCACTTCTGATTCAGTCATCTAAATATTTTAGTAAAATGTGTGTTTGCTAAAAGAATTCATCACATGATTTCAGTAATTAAAATTGTGCTCTACTTCACCATATTAGTATAGACTTGATTTTGGTCCAGTAGTTCAGCCTGCAGAAAATTGTCTCTTTTTTGTCTGATTTATGTAATAAATCATAAAAGTTGCTCATGGATGAGGGTGGCTGTGGTAGTGGTAGGAAGGGCAATATGTGAGTAGAATTCAAGGGAAAAAGTAGAGACTAATTATAGCCCTCCGAATCTCTAGTTCTGACAGATCTGAGATGTTTGGTCTACGCAGAAAGTTCAAGAGTAAAATCCTAAAGAATAGCATATTATAGTCTTTAGTTTTTAATTGAGAGGATATATATTATGCTGACTTAAAATAACTTGGATAAACTGGAATCTGAAAGATTTATAGAACAGAAAAGTAGAGGCCTCTAATTATCAGAGAGGGATTAGTTTAAAAAATATATTTGCAAGTGAATAAATACATTAAATTTTAAATAAAATGTGGTCATTTTAAGTTTCACTCACAAGATGAGAATTGAGACATGTTTTAGAAACATGCTGAGTTATAAATGACATTTTACATTCATTTTATTTTTATAAAGTCTTCATTTGGAATTGTAAAAATAAGAAGGTAAAAGTTTGTTGATGTGCTGTTGCAATCAGCTTGTCAGTATTTTATTGAAGATTTTTGCATCTATGTTCATCATGGATATTGGCCTGAAGTTTTCTTTTCTTGTTGAGTCTCTGCCGGGTTTTGGAATCAGGATGATGTTGGTCTCGTAAAATGATTTGGGAAGAATTCCCTCTTTTTGTATAGTTTGGAATAGTTTCAGAAGGAATGGTACCAGCTCCTCTTTGTATGTCTGGTAAAATTCGGCTGTGAACCTGTCTAGACCTGAGCTTATCCACCATGATCAAGTAGGCTTCATCCCGGGGACGCAAGGCTGGTTCAATATACGCAAGTCTATAAATGTAATTCACCATATAAACAGAACCAAAGATAAAAACCACATGATGATCTCAATTGATGTAGAGAAGGCCTTTGACAAAATTCAACAGCCTTTTATGCCAAAAACCCTCAATAAGCTAGGTATTGATGGAATGTACCTCAAAATAATAAAAGCTATCTACGACAAACCAACAGCCAATATCATACTGAATGGGCAAAAGCTGGAAGCATTCCCCTTGAAATGTGGCACTAGACAAGGATGCCCTCATTCACCACTCCTGTTCAATATAGTACTAGAAGTTCTAGCCAGAGCAATCAGGCAAGAAAAAGAAATGAAGGGTATTCAAATAGGAAAGGAGGAAGTCAAATTGTCTCTATTTGCGGACGACATGATTGTATATCTAGAAGACCCCACCGTCTCAGCCCCAAATCTCCTGAAACTGATAAGCAAGTTCAGCAAAGTCTCAGGATACAAAATCAATGTGCAAAAATCACATGCATTCCTATACACCAATAACAGACTTAAAGAGAGCCAAATCAAGAACTAACTTCCATTCACAATTGCCACAAAGAGAATAAAATACCTAGGAATACAACTAACAAGGAACGTAAAGGACCTCTTCAAGGAGAACTACAAGCCACTGCTCAACGAAATAAGAGAGGACACAAACAGATGGAGAAACATTTCATGTTCATGGTTAGGAAGAATCAATATTGTGAAAATGGCCATACTGCCCAAAGTAATTTACAGATTCAATGCTATCCTCATCAAGCTACCAAGGACCTTCTTCACAGAACTGGAAAAAACCACCTTAAACTTCATATGGAACCAAAAGAGAGCCCACATAGCCAAGTCAATTCTAAGCAAAAAGAACAAAGCAGGGGGCATCACACTACCAGACTTCAAACTATACTACAAGGCTACAGTAATCAAAACACCATGGTACTGGTACCAAAACAGAGATATAGAGCAATGGAACAGAACAGAGGTCTCAGACACAAAGCAACATATCTACAACGATCTGATCTTTGACAAACCTGACAAAAACAAGCAAGGGGGAACGGATTCCCTGTTTAATAAATGGTGTTGGGAAAACTGACTACCCATGTGCAGAAAGCAGAAACTGGACCCCTTCCTGACACCTTACACTAAAATTAACTCCAGATGGATTAAAGACTTCAACATAAGACCTAACACCATAAAAACCCTAGAAGAAAATCTAGGCAAAACCATTCAGGACATAGGTATAGGCAAGGACTTCATGACCAAAACAACAAAAGCATGGACGACAAAAGCCAAAATAGACAAATGGGACCTAATCAAACTCCACAGCTTCTGCACAGCAAAAGAAAGTCATTAGAGTGAATCAGCAACCAACAGAATGGAAAAAATTTTTTGCAGTTTCCTCATCTGACAAAGGGCTGATATCCAAAATTTACAAAGAACTAAAACAGATCTACAAGAAAAAAACCTAACAAGCCCATTCAAAAGTGGGCAAAGGATATGAACAGATACTTTACAAAAGAAGACATACATGAGGCCAGCAAACATATGAAAAAATGCTCATCATCACTGGTCATCAGAGAAATGCAAATCAAAACTACATTGAGATACCATCTCACGCCAGTTACAATGGCGATCATTAAAAAATCTGGAGACAACAGATGCTGGAGAGGATGTGGAGAAATAGGAACACTTTTACACTGTTGGTGGGAGTGTAAATTACTTCAACCATTGTGGAAGACAGTGTGGCAATTCCTCAAGGACCTAGAAATAGAAATTCCATTTGACCCAGCAATCCCATTACTGGGTATATATCCAAAGGATTATAAATCATTCTACTATAAGGACACGTGCACACGAATGTTCATTGCAGCACTCTTTACAATAGCAAAGACCTGGAACCAACCCAAATGCCCATCAATGATAGACTGGACAGGGAAAATGTGGCACATATACATCATGGAATATTATGCAGCCATCAAAAACGATGAGTTTGTGTCCTTTGTAGGGACATGGATGAACCTGGAAACCATCATTCTCAGCAAACTGACAGAAGAGCAGAAGATCAAACACCACATGTTCTCACTCATAGGCGGATGTGAACAATGAGAACACATGGACACAGGGAGGGGAGCACTACACACTGGGGTCCGTTGGGAGGAAATAGGGAGGCACGGTGGGGGGTGGGGAGCTGAGGAGAGATAGCAAGTGGAGAGATGCCAGATGTAGGTGATGGGGAGGAAGGCAGCAAATCACACTGCCACATGTGTACCTATGCAACAATCTTGCATGTTCTTCACATGTACCCCCAAACCTAAAATGCAGTAAAATAAATAAATGGGAAAAAATAAAGAAGGTAAAAGTGAAGTTTCCTTTTTCTTCTCCTCCAACACAATGACTTATTGCATATCTTTTCAAACTTCTAGAACATGAAAAAATAAATATTAAATAACATTACTGCAATGGATTATGTTATCCATATTGCTTTTCATTTTGTGTGTGTGTGTGTTATATAATTTCTTTGGGGAGTGGCAGAAAACTACAAATATGCTGATTTTAGATAATCTAAATAATCTAAAATTATTTTAGATTTACATAATATATTAATAATAAGGAGTAGAACCAATATTTTCCAGGTTTATAAGGATTACGTTTTTCTTTGTTTTTCTTTTCAGAAAAGCCATGGGTCTCTGAATATAAAATGGATTTTCTCTATGGTTTTGAAAATCACAACAAATTCTGCATATACTTCTGGAGCACATTTTTCTTTAATGTGGATTAAATTCAGGATAATTAAAAACATCACTATTTTTGTCTGATCTCTGGAGATTCCAAGAACTAGGTTCAGGTGTTTCAACTTGAGAGGCATATCATTTCTGTGCTGCTGAAGACTGGTGTATTGTCTGTTCTCACAGTAATTATCATTAAATTATTATTGTTTTTCTTACCAACTAATAATGTCTTATACATACAGCTTAAGTGATCATATGATCAAATTAATTTTGAAATTACTTCTAAATCAGGAAAACTGCCAGGTGACTACATCAAGGTTTATAGTAATTTATTAAACATTTTTGCAGGTGTTAAGATCTTTAATGTCTCTAGCACATACTTAACCAGACAGCATCTTGTTAATGAATAAAACACACACACACACACACACACACACACACACACACACACACACGTGCGCGATAGAAATAAAAACATGGAGTTTCTTACATTTCTATCTTATTTTTTATAAACAACATTGTTAGAAATTTAATAAAATTGCTTTCTTCCAAAACTCGCAATGCAGATTTGAAGTTGTCAAGGCAACTCAGTAGTGTTCTGCCACAGTGTGATATGGAGGGCAGTCTCTTATTTTTATAACTGAACCTGTGATCTTCATCTAGGGGTAAAATGACCCCCATTAAGCATAAAAATGTGATCTCCTAGGCTTGCTAGCATAGGGACTGCCTCTCTTACCCAAATTTTGGATCAACTCCTACTTAGTTACTGCCATTACCCAATACCCCATCCATGCTTCTTAACTCAAGAATCAGCTTTCTCCTCCTTTTCTCTATTATAGCTGATTCTTCTCCCCATGTCTTTAGTATATCCTGTTTTTCACTCTAAGATCCTCAGCTAGCCTTTCCTGCATTTTATTGAATTATCCAGTACATATTAGTTACTATCAAATTGTCCCTATTGAAAGACACTTATACACACACATGCACACATGCACACACATCCTACTTCTGCATATTTGTATAGTGTTTTGTATTTTTGTCATTAAGGTAAACTATTGATGTTATCATTTACAATGAATGCAATGGTTAACTTTCAACACTGACTTCCACCAACTGTATGTGTGATTTAAAGCAAGTCATTTTTCCTAAATCTTACTTTTTTTCAACTGTGAAATGTAAGTAATACAATCCTCTATTGTGAGGATTAATCAACATATGTAACATGCTCATTTTCTTTATAACTTTTTCATTTAATATTATCTTACGTGTAATTGCTGTTAATATCCTGAGGTAATGTATTATCTGCATCTAGACCAAGTGGTCCTTAATTGTTAGTTCATTCCATGCCAAGAGGGTGAGGATAGAATTCAGGATGCTACTAGAACATTTTACTATTTTTATAGATACATAATGGTTGTACATATTTATGTTGTATATATGATATTTCAGTATGAACATACAATGTATAATGATCAAATTTGGATAATTGGAATATCCATCACCTCAAACTTACATTTGTTTTGGGAATGTTTAGAATCTACTCATGTAGTTATTTTGAAATATGCAATAAGTTACTGTTAATTATAGTAGCCCTATTGTGTTATCAAACACTAGGTCTTCTTCCTTCTATCTAACTGCACTTGTGTACCCATTAACCAACCCCTCTTTATCCCCCTCTGCCCTCCTACCCTCTAGTAACACCATTCTGTTCACTACCTCCACGAAATCACTATTTTAGCTCCCATTCTAAGTGACAATATGTGGCATTTGTCTTTCTTTGCCTGGCTTGTTTCACTTACCATAATTTCCTCCAGTTCTGGCCATATTGTTGCATATTCAGAGTTACTATTAGTCTAGCTTCATCTACTTTGGGCTTCTTATGTGATACTTTTATTGGTTGTTATAGGAAAAATGCAGATTCAAATCTTAGTACATTTTTTCTTGTTATCATTTATATTACATAATTTAGCCTAAGAAGCAGATCACATTTTTTTTTTTTTGCATTTTAGGTTTTGGGGTACATGTGAAGAACGTGCAAGATTGTTGCATAGGTACACACATGGCAGTGTGATCTGCTGCCTTCCTCCCCTTCACCTATATCTGGCATTTCTCCCCATGCTCTCTCTCCCCACCTCCTCACGCCCCCGTCCCTCCCCCATTTCCCCCCAACAGACCCCAATGTGTAGTGCTCCCCTCCCTGTGTCCATGTGTTCTCATTGTTCAACACCTGCCTGTGAGTGAGAACATGTGCTGTTTGATCTTCTGCTCTTCTGTCAGTTTGCTGAGAATGATGGTTTCCAGGTTCACATTTTTTTTTTAATGTAGAAGCACAATTTGCCATATACATTGTATTTTCTAATACTAGCATTTAAGTTTCTCCTCAATATTTCTTTGTTTTTTGCCTTCTTCCATTGTCTTATATCTATGAACTTATAGCGTTTGATATTTTTATAAAGAATCTTCTTAATAACTGTAACTTTCCCAGTTGGCAAGGTATTGATTTCTATGACAAGACTAATTCCTTCCAGCTTTTTATTTTTTCCTTTTGTATTTATTTAGAATTTTCATGAATTTATTATTACTAAAAATGTAAAACTAAAAGATTAAAAAATTATTACTTTACTGTTGTAGGAATTTTTTTAGACATTAGAAGTTCATTCATCAAAGATATTTGAAAATTAATTTATTGAATACATATTTTTTGAGCACTCACTATGCCTTACTTGTGACAGTTCTTACCAAGAAGTGTAGATATATAAGATGATCTCTAAAAGAGTTTGTATCTTCTTGGGAAGTAAATACATATAACATATTATATAACCATGAAACTTAACAATAAAAGGGGCTGTAGAAAAGAATAAAAACTGTAACAGGGTGGAAAAACATTCAAACTTTTCTTTCTTTTTTTCTTTGTAGGAGAATTATCTCTTTAAACACATCATAGCCTTGTATTTAATATAGGTGGAAAATATCTGAAAATTGCTTCACAAAAAATAAAAATGAAAGGGGCACTAAAGCCTTCTTTACACAAGAATACAAACTAATAAATAAGACTAGAAAAAAAATACTTTTACAACCACTGTGGTAATAATCAATTCCAGCAGGAATTATCAATGAATGTTAAAATTATTGGAGAAAAAATTTTAGAAACTTGTTTGTTATATAGTCCCTTTATGTCACCCAGGTTATTACCTACATATACAAACGATAAGAGTACCTTCACAGGGAATACATATGTTAAACACCACCTGAAATAAAAACTAAAGTGCAGTATTACTATGCTAACACAAACTGATGTCATATGGCCTCCTGTGCAATAAAAATGATGTAATATGAGTTGTAGAATACTCATGCAAAGATTTTTTAATTTGTGTAAAATATTGTGAAAACAAATTAAATTGAGAGACATTCTGCAAAATGCACTGTTAGCATCATGAAGTACTGAGATACAAGAGGAGAGGGATTGTTCTAGATTAATGGATTAATGGAGTCCAAAGATACCATAAAATACTTCTTTAATGACTGTTGCATTAAGCTGACATTTAAAATATTTTATAAAATAATTGATTATGTTTCTTTTTATAGCTTCTAACCCCCCAGAAAAGTTACAAGAATAATTCCATTAATTCTTACATATACTTCATCTAGGCTCATTATTTGTTTACATTTTTATGGCTTTTAGCTTTCCCTTCTCTTGACATTTTATTCCCAAACAATTTGGATATATCTCAAAGAACAAGAATGTTTCCCTGCAATATCTTGTTCTATTACATGGTGCTTATTAAGATTTTTTCCAGGCATGCAACAATTTTCCCAGTTTTCCAGTGCCCATTATGGTGTTTTTCTAATTCATTATTATACCTTGCATTTAGTATTTTTATTTTTGGAAACAAATTTTTTAATTTCTAAATATCTTGTATATTTCCAGATTTTTTTATTTATTCTGGAAAACCCCCAAAACTGGCCTCTAGGAGGAAAACAAACAAGGTTGGTGAAGTTGTCCCAAAGACACAGAGATAAATGTTTTTATAACATTATCATTGTTGCTTTGCCTTTTTAACAACTTTTTTCTTGCCCAGTTTACATTGCCTTAATATGCCTGCCTTAAACTATTTACATTTACAAAGCAGAAATTCCAGTGTTTTAAGTCTGAGACATATTTGTTCATAAGCAAAGTCAAAAGGTTTTCTGTCTTCTGTGTCTGAATTATTAGAGCTCCTTATCTGAGAAAACAAAGTGAAATGAATTTTAATGTTAACGTGAACATGTACCCCCTTGAACTTAAAATAAATTTGGAAGAAAAATACTATTAAAAATGTATGTATCCTCGCTACCAATTATTCAATAAATAATGTTGCACTAAGACCACATTTATTCTAAAGAAACTCTCAAAGGAGACAATTATGTGATATGAGCATTGTAACTTACTGAAAGAATGATGATATAGTGGTAAGAGTGCCCCAGAAACAGATGTCCCATATTTCAAGTTCAAGATGTACCAACTATTAGTTGTATGACTGGGTTGTATAATGATAGACATGATTTGCTAATTAGCAAAATGGAGATAATAAGATCCACCATGTTTCACCCACTTGATTGTTGTATCAAATGAGAAAGTAATATGCTCTTACAGTCATTGCTGTTAATAGGTGATAGAAGAGTTGGCTTGGGTTCAGGAGATCTGAGGTCGAGGTTTTCTTTGCCTCTTACAGGCTGTGGAACCTTAGAGAAGTGATGCAGTTCTTCTATCTGGACTTCAGGAGTTGGGAGTTAATATGCTACTCACATTATGGCACACTCTCTGTAGTAGTTTGGGCATCATATATCTTATTTTATCTGTTTTTTCCTTTTGTTCATTTTCCCCATTCTCATTTTCCTTTACTCTACTCCATTTCTACTCATAGGTAGCCATTATAATGCATTTCAGGTAGATTCTTTTATTACATGTGTTTATCTATAATGTGTATTATTCTTCCGTGCGGAGGCAATAACATTGATTGAAATAATGTTAGACCATAGATCTCATTGTTTTTTACTGTTTTGGTAAAACCTCTGTTTTCAGGATATGTCCATGTTGCTGTATATTTATGTAGCTCATTGCTCCTAATTGCTGCATAGTATTCTGTGACATTTTATGTATACATTCATTCTTCTTAGGAATGGACACTGGATTGCCTGCAGCTCTGTTTCTCATTAATGATGTGTTCCCTAGTGAATTTGTATGAAAACTTCTCTGGGAATATATATAAAATCCTAGCACTATGTATAATTATTTTTACAGAGCACTACCAGATACATCTGCAGAATGATTGCACCAATCTCTACCCTCACCGCAACAATGCAAAGGGCTCCTTTGTCTCCCATCTCTGTCAACACTCATGTTATACAGCTTTCTAAGTTTCAGAATCTGTTGGGAATATAATTATGTCTCCCAGGTTTCTTTTAATTTGTCTAGTCACAAATAAGTTTCATAATCATTTCATATATTTCTCAGCCTTTTTATCTTCCTTTGGTGACATGCTTAATAAATTTTGTGTAGAATTATTTTTCTGTTTGAATTCTTGTCTCTTGATGATTTGCAGAAAATCCTTTTTACTTTTTCTTTTCTTTTTTTTTTTTTNTCTTGCTCTGTCACCCAGATTGGAGTGCAGTGGTGCGATCTCAGCTCACTGCAGCCTCTGCCTCCCAGGTTCTAGCAATTCTCCTGCCTCAGCCTCCCAAGTAGCTGGGATTACAAGCATGTGCCACCACACCTGGCAACTTTTTGTGTTTTTAGTAAAGATGGGGTTTCGTCATCTTGGCCATTCTGGTCTCAAATTCCTGACCTCAGGTTTTCCGACCACCTCGGCCTCCAAAAGTACTGCAGTTACAGGCATGAGCCACTGAGCCTGGCCCCTTTTTTCTATATTAGTTGACTTGTGTCTTTAGATACAGTATTTGAAATATTTTTTCTCAATCTATTAGCTTTTTAACTTGGTCCATGTTTTCTGTTTTAAAACCAGTTATTAATAGTGAAGTAGTCAAATTAATCATTTTAATTGGAGTGACATTTGCACAATTGTGAGAATTTCTTTGGAACCATTCAACTTTATACTTTAAGTGTGAAATTGTATGACATGTGAATTATATCTTAATAAAGCTGTTATTTAAAAAATGATATTGCCAAATTGGTCCTCAAAAGCTAATGAACCAAAAAATAGTACTGATAGTCCTGACCAGCCCTAATAAGTAAAAAATAATAGATGTATGAGTTTAAAAAGAACTAAAGTTGTTTTAATTTGTAGATAATGTTATCCTCCCAGTCAAACGCTAAAAAAGTAAATAGCAAACTGTGACAGTTGCTGAGTATAACATCAACTTACAAAAATTTTATGACAACAGTGATCAGCCAGAGAAATATAATTAAGAAAACCATTAATAGCAGCAATAAAATTTATAAAATATATAGAAATTAACAAAATCAATCACAACATTTCTACATAGTAAGAGATTATACTTTCTTCAAGTGTATAAAATAAATCAACAAATGAAGGGGTTATCCATGCTCTTAGTTGGAATGTCTTAATATTATGAAGATACCATTTTGCTCAAAATTAGTAAATAAATAAAAGAAACTTCCAAACAGATTTCTGGGGGGAATTAAAGTAAATTTAATATGTTTATCTGAAATATTGCAGTCAACCTAAAATGTATATGTATTAGTCAGGGCTCTCTAGAGGGAAAGAACTAATAGGACATACAAATATAAAGGGGGGTGATATTGTAAGACAATTAAACCATTTTCTTTTGTAAATTGCTGAGTCTCAGGTATGTCTTTATCAGAAGTGTGAAAATGGACTAATACAGTAAATTGGTACCAGGGGTAAGGCGTTGCTGAAAAGATACCTGAAAATGTGGAAGCAACTTTGGAACTGGGTAACAGACAGAGGTTAGAATAGTTTGGAGGATCCAGAGGAACACAGGAAAATGTGGGGAAGTTTGGAACTCCCTAGAGACTTCTTGAATGGCTTTGACCAAAATCTGGTCCAGGCTGAGGTGGTCTCAGATGGAGGTGAGGAACTTGTTGAGAACTGGAGCAAAGGTGACCCTTGTTATGTTTTAGCAAAGAGACTGGCCACATTTTTCCCCTGCCCTAGAGATTTGTAGGACTGTGAATTTGAGAAAGATAATTTAGAGTATGCGGCAGAAGAAATTTCTAAGCAGCAAAGCACTCAAGAGATGACTTGGGTACTCTTAAAGGCATTAAGTGTTATCAGGGAAGCAGAGCATAAAGGTTTGGAAAATTTGCAGCCTGACAATGTGATAGAAAAAAAAAAAAAAAAAAAAAAAAAAAAAAAAAAAAAAAAAAAAAAAAAAAAAAAAAAAAACATTTTCTGAGGAGAAATTCAAGCCAGCTGCAGAAATTTGCATAAGTAATGAGGAGCCAAATGTTAATCTCCAAGACAATGGGGAAAGTGTCTCCAGGGCATGTCAGAAGTCTTCACAGCACCTCCTCTCATCATAGGCCCAGACTAGAAGAAAATGGTTTTGTGGAACCAGTCAAGGGTCCCCAGGCTGTGTATGATTTAGGCACTTGGTGCCCTATGCCCCAGCCAATCTGAAAGGGCCCAATGTAGAATTTGGGGCATGACTTCTGAGGGTGTAAGCCCCAAGACTTGGCAGCTTTCACATGGTGTTGAACCTGTGAGTGCACAGAAGTGAAGAACTGGGGTTTGGGAACCTCCACCTAGATACAGAATATGTATGGAACCACCTCAAAGCCCAGAAGAAGTTTGCTGCAGGGGTGGGGTGGTCAGGGAGAACCTCTTCTAGGGCAGCATGAGAGGGAAATGTGTGGACAGAGCCATCACACAATGTCCCTACTGGGGCACTGCTTAGTGGAGCTGTGAGCAAAGGGCCACCATCCTCCAGACCCCAGCATGGTAGATCCAACAACAGCTTGCACTGTTTGCCTGGAAAGGCAACATATGCTCAATGCTAGGCCATGAAAGCAGCCAAGAAGGAGGAGGCTGTATTCTGCATGCCACAGGGGTTGAGCTGCCCGAGATCATGGGAACCCTCCTCTTGCATCAGCGTGACCTGGATGTGAGACATGGATTCAAAGGAGATCATTTTGGAACATTAACATCTGACTGCCCTGATGGATTTCATACTTGCTTGGGGCCTATAGCCCTTTTGTTTTGGCTAATGTCTCCCATTTAAAATGGCTGTATTTATCCAATTCCTGTAACCTACTGTATCTAGAAAGTAAGTATCCTGCTTCTGATTTTACAGGTTCATAGGCAGGAGGGACTTGCCTTGTCTTGGATGAGATTTTGACTGTGGACTTTTGATTAATGCTGAAATGAGTAGAGACTTTGGGGGGGCTGTTGGAAAGGCATGATTGGTTTCACAATGTGAGGATACGAGATTTGGGAGGGGCCAAGGGTGGAATGATATGGTTTGGCTGTGTCCCCACACAAATCTCATCTTGCATTCCCATGTGTTGTGAAAGGCACCCAGTGGGAGGTAGTTGAATCGTGAGGGCACATCTTTCCCATGTTGTTCTCATGATGGTGAATGTCTCACAAGATCTGTTGGTTTCAAAAGGAGGGTTCCCCTACAAAACTCTCTCTCTGCTCACTGCCACCCATGTGAGATGTGACTTACTCTTTTTTGCCTTCCACCATGAGTGTGAGGCTTCCCCAGCCACATGGAACTGTAAGTCCAATTAAACCTCTTTCTTTTGTAAATTGTCCAATTTCAGGTATATCTTTATCAGCAGGGTAAAAATGGACTAATGCAGGGAATTTGTTAAGTATTAATTCACACAATCACAAGGTCCCATAATAGGCCATCTGCAAGCTGACAAGCAAGAAGAGCCAGTCCAAGTTCCAAAACTGAAGAACTTGGAGTCCGATGTTTGAGGGCAGAAAGCATCCAGCACAGGAGAAAGATGTAGACTGGGAGGGTAGGCCAGTCTAGTCTTTTCACATTTTTCTTACTGCTTTATATTCTAGCTGTCCTGGCAGGTGATTAGGTGGTACCCACCCAGATTAAGTGTAGGTCTGCCTTTCCCAGCCCACTGACTCAAATGTTAACCTCCTTTGGCAACACCCTCACAGACACACCCAGGACCAATATATTTTTTTAATTGCATTTTAGGTTTTGGGGTACATGTGAAGGACATGCAAGATTGTTGCATAGGTACACACATGTCAGTGTGATTTGCTGCCCTCCTCCCCATCACCTACATCTGGTTTTTCCCCCATGCTATCTCTCCCCAACTCCCTACCCCCTGCTGTCCCTCCTCTATTTACCCCCGACAGACCCCAGTGTGTGATGCTCCCCTCCCTGTGTCCATGTGTTCTCATTGTTCAGCACCCACCTATGAGTGAGAACATGTGGTGTTTGATTTTCTGTTCTTGTGTCAGTTTGCTGAGAATGATGGTTTTCAGGTTCAACCATGTACCTACAACGGACACGAACTCATCATTTTTGGAGGCTGCATAGTATTCCATGGTGTATATGTGCCACATTTTCCCTGTCCAGTCTATCATCAATGGGCATTTGGGCTGGTTCCAGGTCTTTGCTATTGTAAACAGTGCTGTAATGAACATTCGTGTACTTTTTATCCTTCAATCCAATCAAGTTGACATGCAGTAATAGCCATCACAAGTCCACCCCTTGTAAACTTGAACCCATACACATCTCCTAAGTTCATACATAATCTCCAAATAAAGACAATACCAAGGTCATAATTACACCTAACAGAATACAAATATCCTTGATACAATGGGTAACACACCTATTGCCCACCCAAATACTATTACAAAAAGTAATAATACTTAAATGCTGATATGTTGTCAATAAATTTTATGTCATGTGATAAGGAAATAAAATTAAGATATTTTCTTAGTACAAGTGTATTCATGCACAAACATATTTTTAACAAAAGAAGGAAGAAACATTCATGACAATTACAGTCTTTGTTTCTGCAGCTGGTCACATGGTCATACCTGGTATTGATGACTACATTCTTCTACTACCCAACTGCATTCCTTTTGCCTTCAGCAAGCACCTCAGCAGGTCATTTTTTTTTCCTGGTGGAGTGACCCAAGCCTTCTTCCCTGAAGGCTCTGGGTCATTTGTAGTCCTGCCTGGATTGGGCTATTGTAGTTTCCCATTGACCTTAATCACAGGGCATGATAACACAAAGAGATGCCCTAATGGATCTCCTGTATTCCACACATACACTCTTTACCTCTGTTGTGGAGGGGTGGACTGGTTTTATCTTGATAATCTGGGTCAGTCACCCCAATCAACACTCTAACTCCCTTCTTAGCCATTTGACTTAAAGGTGAGAGGAGCTCAAAGCGACCAGGTGGCAATATTAACTCCCAGTTTAATGGGATCAGTGTTGTGTCTCCTGTGGGCAGTCCTCCTCCTTCTGGAGCTAAGACTTCTAAGCCTGCATACCTTAATGTTGTGGGAAAAGGAAGCAAAGATTTTGCTAGTGGATCAGTAGGAGTGACGGTGAGTGGTGCCACTTCCGCTTCCACCCCTTTATTCCTGGATGCATGAATCCTGGCTATGGGAGAAACAGTACCATATATTGGATACTGATTCAGAGTATACATGACCTTCTGGTAATGCAAAGCATTGTCACTTAGTTGGCATTGTAATTGTGACTTTAAAAGGCCATTCCACCATTCTGTCAATCCAGCTGCTTCAGGATTATGGGGAACATGGTAAGACCAGTGAATTCCATGAGCATGAGCCTGTTGGTGCACTTCATTAGCCATAAAGGGAGTGCCTTGGTCAGGGGCAATGCTGTGTAGAATACTGTAATGGTGGATAAGGCATTCCGTGAGTCCATGGGTGGTAGTCTTGGCAGAAGTATTGCATGTAGGATACACAAACCCACATCTGAAGTAAGTGTGTACTATAGTGAGGACAAACCACTGCCCTATCCATAATGGAAGAGGTCCATTATAATCAACCTGCCACCAGGTAGTTGGCTGATCACCCCAAGGAATGGTGCCATATCAAGGGCTCAGTGTTGGTCTCTGCTGCTGCAAATTGGGCACTTAGCAATGGTCACAGCCAGATCAGCCTTGGTGAGTGGAAGGGCATATTGCTGAGCCCATGCACAACCTCCATCCCTGCCACCATAGCCACTTTGTTCATGGGCCTATTGGGTGATGACAAGGGTGGCTGTAGACAGATGCTGAATGGTGTCCACAGATGGGTCATTTTATTCACTTGATTCTTAAAACCCTCCTCTGCTGAGATCACCCACTGTGAGCACTCACATATGATACAAATATCTTCACAGTTTTTGACCACTCAGAGAGGTCCATCCACATCCTTCTTCACCAGATTTCTTTGTCACCAATTTTCCAATCATGCTTCTTCCAAGTCCCTGATCATCCAGTCAAACCATTGGCTACATCCATAAATTAGTATGTAATCATATCTGGCCATTTCTGCCTCCTTGCAAAGTACACAACCAGATTCACTGCTTGAAGTTCTTCCCACTGAAAAGATTTCCTTTCATCACTGTCCTTCAGGGATGTCCCGGAAAGCACCTGTAGTGCTGCAGCTGTCCTCTTTTGGGTGGTACCGGAATATCGTGCAGAACTCTCAGTGAACCAGGCCCTACTCTTCTATTTTTCAGTCAACTCGTCATAGAGAACTCTCTATGAGGTCTTTAGTGCAGGCTGGGAGAGAGAAGAGAGGGTGACAGTAGTGGAGACCATGGGCATTTGAGCCACTTCCCCATGTAACTTACTTGTGCCTGCAAGACCTGTTAGAGCCCTATCAGGTTTATACCACTTCCATTTGATGATGTGCATGACCCACTTTATGGCTAGATGGGTCAGAAAGTACCCAGTTCATGAGAGGCAGTTCAGGTTGCATGGTGACATGATGACTTATAATCAAAGATTCAGTTTCCATGAAAGCCCAGTAACAGGCAGAGCTGTTTCTCAAAAGGAGAGTAGTTAACCACAGAAGACGTCAGTGCTCTTCTCCAATATCCTAGAGGCCTCTGCTGTGATTCATCTATGGGGGCCTGTAAAATACTTCAAACAGCACCCCTATCTGCCACTGAAACCTCAGACAATACTGGATCCGCATGGCCCAAGTGGCAGAGAAGCTTGCGTAGCAGCCTGGACCTGTTGCAGAGCCTTCTCCTATTCTGGACCCCACTCCAAACTGGCAGCCTCTTGGGTCACTCAATAATTGGGCCAGAGAAACACATCCAAATGATGAATGTGTTGTCTCCAAAATCCAAATAGGCTCACTAGGCATCGTACCTCTTTCTTGGTTGTAAGTGGGGCCAAATGCAGCAACTTACCTTTCACCTCAGAAGAAGTATATTGACAGACCCCACTCCACTAGATGCCTAGAAATTTTACTGAGTTAGAAGTTACCTAAAGTTTAGTTGGATTTATTTCCCATCCTCTGTCACACAAATGACTCACCAGTAAGTCCAGTGTGTTTGCTTCTTCTTGCTCACTGGATCCAGTCAACATAATGCCATCAGTATAAAGAAACAATGTGATGTCTTATGGAAGTGAAAAGCAAACAAGGTCTCTCTGAGTGAGATTATGACACAAAGCCAGAAAGTTGATATACCTGAGGTAGGACAGTGAAGGTATATTGCTGGCTTTGCCAGCTGGAGGCAAATTGCTTCTGTTGGGCTTTATGGACAGGAATGGAGAAAAAGGCATTTGCCAAGTCAATGGCTGCATACCAGGTTCCAGGAGATGTGTTCATTTGCTCAAGCAATAAAACCAAATCTGCTACAGCATCTGCAGTTGGAGTCACCACATGGTTAAGCTTATAATAATCCATTGTCATTCTCCAAGGTGCATCTCTCTTCTGTACAGGCCAAAGGGAGAGTTAAATAGAGATGTGGTGGGAATCATCACCCATGTCTTTCAAGTCCTTGATGGTGGCACAAATCGCCACAATCTCTCCAGGGATGTGATATTGGTTTTGATTTACTACTTTTCTAGGTAGAGGTAGCTCTAATGGTTTCCAATTGGCTTTTCCCACCGTAACGACCCTCACCCTACGAGTTAGGGAGCCAATGTGGGGGTTCTGCCAGCTACTAAGTCTGTCTATGCCAATTATGCATTCTGGAACTGGGGAAATGACCACAAGATGAATCTGGGGACCCACTGGACCCACTATAATTCAGACCCGACCTCCATAAGCCCCTACTTTCACTGGAGGAACACAATGACGTTGAGTTCCTGGGAATTAATGTCGGCTCAGAGCCCGTGTGCAGTAGCCCCCAAAATGTCTGATCATTTCCCTTTGCCCAATACACAGATACCCTGGTAAAGGCCAGAGGTCTCCTTGGGGAATGATGGTAGGAAGATTAACAGCATAAATTGTTGTTGGTATAGTGGGGTCCTTCCTCAAGAGAACTGGCTTCCCCTACATTCAAGGATTTCTGGGTCTGTAAACTAGCTTAAGTCTGGAAATTGAGGGGCTGTAATTCTCTGTTTTTATAATCCAAATTAGTCTTTTGTCATTTGACCTAGAAGTTTTCTGCTTATATAATTTAAGTAGGAACATAGTAGGCTTTCTATTAATTTCACTTCTAGGATCACTGTGATTAATTAGCTAATTCTAGAGCTCTACATGAGTCAGACTATTCTGATTGCTACTTTGCCTCTGCTGTCCATTAAGGTAGCTAGGCCCACCTTGCGTTTGATGGTTGAGTGCTGCCATTTGGCCCCTGCCACCTCAGGATCCGATTATTCCCATTGTATTTAAATGTTGCAGTTCAGTGACTGGGATTCCCACTGTTAGACTGTTAGATCTGACATAAAGAGAAGAGCAATTACAGGGTTCTTCAAAGATGCAGGTGCTGCCCTCACAAATCTATTTCACAAGACATTGGTCAAGGGTACATCTTCTAGACCCTTCCAGCTGAGATGAGTAGATCTAAAGTGACTAATCCACTCCGTCATCCCAATCTCCCTAAGTCTTTGGATCCTTTCCTCTTTAAACCAAGGGGGAGCAGGCATTTCCAGCTTGCTCACAGTAGGCCATCTTTTAATCCATATTTCAACTAACCAAGCAAATAAACTATTAGACTTTTTTTTTAACCTCCCTGAACTGCAACATTAAATGCAGTCTCTACTCAGGGGGCCCAAATAAATAAATTCAGCCTGATCCAATTCTATGTTCCTTCCACCATTATCCCATACCCTGAATATCCATTCCCATGCCTGTTCTCTAGATTTCTGCTCAAGCACTTATTTTCGAGTGTAGTACACCTTCTCATGGGTCACACTCTTAACCTCACCTCTAGGGTCTCACCAGGCCCCTATAAAGTCTACAAAGTCTAGTTTTGGGTCTGGAAGCAAACAGAGGTATTGGGAGTGGCTTGTGAGAAGAATTAACTGTATCTTTCCTGGCAACTGCCTCAGGGGAGGCCATCACTATTGTGTCAGGGAGCACAGAGTTTATCTCATCAGAGAAAGGCAGAAAGTCCATTGGCAGCATTGGGATGGGGATGCTGCCACTACTGGGGATGGGGAAGCTGTTTTTTTGGCAAAAAAAAATGTTCATCAGAGTTTATGAGCTCAGTGTCTCCAGCTTTATCAGGGTCCTTCCACACGTTCCCATTCCAAGTTGCAGCGTCCCATTCTTTTCCGATCAATGTCCTCACTTTAACAGTAGACACCTGGCAAGGCTGTGCATGCACCTTTTGTTGCAGGTCAGCCACTCGCATGATAAGAATGTGTGTCTTTTTTCCCCACAATTTCAGTTCGTTCTCTACAGGAGATAAGACTCTCACTCAAAGCAATCTTAGCAGATTTGAGGCTCAGCATTTCCTCTTGAAGCTGGGAGACAGAAAATGTGAGAGTTCATCATTTCCTTTCATCACTGTGTCCAGAGAACTTAGGAGCAACCAACCAACTTCTTTATGTTCCTTAGTTCACCATATACAGTCAAAGCTATTATGTATAAAGTCAACTAAACTTCTTGTCTCTCATGAGTGGTCAATCAGGACTGTCAAATGCATGTATTGTGTATAATTCTCTAAACTGTTCATGAAAGGACTATCAGTGTTTTCCATACTAATCATGCTATTAGAATTAGGGTCCTTAGCATTTTTGTGTCTCAGCATATTAAGCAGCCAACTCCAGAAACCCCAAAACCAGTGAAAAATCTCATCCTTAATATTCTGTTCCTTTAGAACCACTCCAGGTACCAAAATCTGTCAGGGTTCTCTGGAGGGATTGAACTCATACTGTGGATATATACACATAATAGGGAGTTTATTATGTATTAACTCAAAGGATCACAAGGTCGCACAATGGGCTGTCTGCAGGATGAGAAGCATGGAGAGCTAGTCCGAGTCCCAAAACTGAAGAACTTGGAGTCTGATATTCCAGGGCAGGAAGCTTCCAGCACAGGAGAAAAATGTAGGCTGGGAGGCTTTTTGCATCCTTCAATCCATTCAAGTTGATACTCCGAATTAACTAGCACAGTATTAACCCTCTTTCAACTTTTGTTTCATAATTGTTAAGTAGTTAAGAAAATGTTCTGTTAACTAAAACATTTTAAATTCATAAATTGATATGTATGCTTTAAAATATAGTTTTCTTTCCTGAAAAAATATGTAATTTTCTTCTTTAATCTGTTATTTTGAAAGTATATTTGTATATTTGCTTATATTACACCAGTATTTCATTCCTGGTATATAGACTCATAATTTAATATGATTTTTGAATATATTGTTGTATTTTCTCAAGTAATATCTTATTCACACACTTGAATTGATGCCTCTAAGCGATTTTCTTGCATTACCTCATTAAGTTTTGAAAGTAATGTTATAGATTAGCCTATGAAATGATCTGGGTAACAAGTTTTATAAGACAACCTGCATGGGATAAACTTTTTAAAAAATTTGGTGAAACTTTTGTGAAATATTTGGAGTTTAGTGTTTTTCAGTTCTTTCACATCTTAAAACCATTGGCTCTTCTCATCAAATTGAGTTGAGAGACTCTTTATTTGATGTATTGAAATAATATTTTAATTCTGATGGAACAATCTCAAAAATTCCTGTTGACATTTTAAATAATTTATTGTGAGCCCTATTTATTTCTTGCTTATCATAGTCAATGTCTCCTTAGCAACAGAATTATGTAAATTGAAAGAAGTGCAAGCACTGCTATTGACATAGTCTATTGCTTAGGAGAACTTGTTCAATATGTTAAAGAAAGAAGAAATTATAAAACCTTCATTCTTGTAAATATCAAGGTTCTTAAAAGAAATATTACCTGTACACAGGACATTCTGAGCTGAAGTGAGTAATTATGGTGATTTTCATGACTATCATTTAAAACCAAATTGAATTGAATCCAATTCTTTTATGTTAATATTATTAAATATTCCAGTATGGGAACCAGGAGTATCATCATGTGTATGTTGAGAATAAATGGATTAAACTTTGATGACAATATTCTATTTTTATCAGCAAACAACAATTTAAAAGGTTATTCATCAAGAGAATTAATGTCATCCTAAAAGAGAAAATAAAAGGAAGTTTCATTATAAAAGATAGCCATTATGTGTTTCAACAAATTTGAAAAGCAATTCTCAAATTTGTTAAATTTATGCCAGTACATGTTCAGAATACCAGCTCATGATACTAATGCTGATTTTTTTTTAGTTAAAGAACGTTCAATGAAGAAAAGAATGGAATAAGATGAATGTGGCCACTGTAAAATGTAAATGGAACATGAGTGTTTCTGAAAGGAATTTCATAAACAAATTCTCCAAAACAAGGACCTGTTGAGAAAATTCAATACAGAATGTAATAGAGAATATGAATAGCCTGTATATGGTATATAATTGGCATATAGGGTATATTAAAAATAAGATATGTAATTTAGATACTTATACTGTGGTAAGGAAAGGTGACTTCTTATACCAAATGGTGAATTTACACTATATTGTTCCAACCTCCATGGCCTGTAATTCAGTTCTAGGAATAAGGGGACTCAAATAAAAACTAGGAGAGCTAAATCACTAAAGATATTGCGAAACTAGAAGTTAAGAAAAATCTCTTCTTTTGTTACAATGTAATAGAGTACAGTATGAGAATGTGGTCACATGCCTCATACTAAATGGAATGCCCGTTGAGGTATATTAGGGTGTCACGAGATACTGTGAAAGACTTTGAAAGGGAAAAAATTACTCTTTTGAATATTACATTTCTTCTGAATTATCTTTATCTTCTAAGATGTCTTTATCTTCTGAATTATCTTTATCTTTCAGATGATTCTTTACAATATAAGAGTATAAAGGAATGTTAGCAGGCTGGATTTCTGTCCAATTTCATTAATACTAAGCTAAGAGATGTGAAAGTTTATCCTGCCTTCCAGGCTTCATCAAGAAGGGATCAGGGTCTTGGGGCTGGTGCCAGCAATTTCTCCACTAAGAGATCCAAGGTCAAAGGCTGCACCCCAACCACGGATTTCAAGGTCTAGCCAACTCTCATCTTTTAGTTTCTACTTTTGTGATATGTGAAGCTGCTTATCTCTTGCCCTTCCCAGAAGCTTAGTGAAATGCTTTCTGGCTATATTGTGTCTCCATAACCTGACTCTCCGCAGCTATATGAAGATCAAGATAGTGAGGAAACAGAGGAAGGACTGCCTGAGCCAGGTCTTAGGGCTGGACCTTTATTTGATTATTTTTGTTTTGGAAAGTTCCTGAATGACTTTATACTTGCTCCCCACTCTTTGTCCTTGCTCACCTTGTCCAATGACAGTTATACCAGATAACTGTATTTCAAAGTTAAGGTATTCTAGCAGATTGAAAAAATCTTGCATAGTGGTGGATGTGCAAAGCTCCTCACAATCTTCCTGCATGCATTTGACCACTCTTTAAAAGGTGATAGGATTGGGATCTGTGTTCTCATCAAATCTCATGTTGAATTGTCATCCTCAGTGTCAGAGGTAGAGCTTCGTGGGAGGCGACTGGATCACAGGGGTGGATTTCTCATTAATGGCTGATGTTAATTACTATCAGCCTCCTTGCTACTGTCCTTGTGATAGTGAGTTCTCATGAGCTCTGGTTGTTTGAAAATGTGTGGCACCATCCCCTCAATCTCTTGATAATACTTTCCCCATGTGAACTGCCTGCTCCTGATTTGCCTTCCGCCATGAGTAAAAGCTCCCTGAAGCCTCCACAGAGGCAGATGCCACCATGCTTCCTATAGAGCCCACAGAACTTTCAGCCAATTAAAACTTTTTTTTCTTATAAATTACCCAGTCTCTGGTATTTCTTTATAGCAATGTGAGAATGAGCGAATACAGAAGGCTAAAAAGGCACTAAACTAAAGCCAAGGCTGACACTGTCCTTCTCAAATCAGAAGCTCCCAGGATACCACAAACTTCAGTCCAAACCATGGCACAGACAGAAGAGTTCACTCTCCTATATGAAGAAACAAATATATTCTGAATGAAGAAGGTGGACACTTGACCCACCCTTTCACTGACCTTAGCAGAAGCCTCCACCAATCCTGGGCCTAACACACATTTCTCTTTGCTTTCCTGATAATCTCCAACTCATGTGTTTTATGGTATGTTTTTGCCTTGTACAATTTCTATGCATTCCATATATTGCCCAGTGTGTGTTGCACTAATGAGTATGTTATTGCTGTAGTCCCAGCTACTCTGAGAGAGAGACATCACTGATCGGAAAAAGCAGAGATCTTCTTCAGAAGATTTGTTCCTGGAAGTGCTAATGCAATTTCTCATGGAATAGAGGCAATTATCTGAATTAGACTTTCTTCTCAGGAAGGGTTGTAAGAGGCTTCTCTGTTTGGCAATGAAACACACACCTCTTAAGATGGTGACAGTGTCCTCAGTTTCCTCAGACCCTTGGTTTATCCTGCTGGGTGCTGACTAGGGACACAGACTCATGGGGTTCATAGGGACACAAGCTCCCTGGAGGACATGGAAGGAAGAGTCTGGGCTATAATTATTAGTCCTGGGATTTCAGAAATTTTCTGGGTATCTGACTCTGTGTTCAATCTCTGTCTCTGTTTAGAAAATTCAGTCCAGGAGAGTCAGCAGGAAGGCTATAAGAATGTTCACTTAAGGGATATGCCAGCACCTGGCCTCTGCTGACCTGAAGTCCAAGCATGAAATCGATGGGTAATCTCCACTTTTTTTTCTGCTAAGATCAGCCAAGTGGGAATTTTGTTCTCTCAATTTTCAGCATCTTTACTGGCCACGAATACATTTCTGCTTCCACCTTCTAGAAGCTGACCCTGACAAGATGTGTAGGTCTTCCAGCCCTTTGTCTTTCCTATGTGTAAGAGCCAGGGAAACACACTCCAGATCTTGTGCTAAATTCACTTTTGGGAGGAGATGTATCCGAAGGTCCAATTCCTTCCTTTGAGCTCCCTGCTGAGGGTGTCATGTTGTTTGCTGAGAGGGTTGTTCTGGCAATGACATCCTCCGAGACTGTGAACATAGGAATTGAAGGGAGGAGAAAATATAGGTAGCTCTTGGAAAGCACGGGGATGAAACTGCCAAAACCAAAATCAATTCTCCATCTCTTTCCTCTTCCTGTCCTGCATTGATTCTGAAAGATAAGAAAGAAGGGCTCATATTCTACTGTCTCCTGTCTTTGGGGAAGGCACAGCCATTCAGCATTCATGGCTTCCTAATACTACGTTAATGGCTCTCTGTGTTTCTTATTCATTAAAGACAGAACAATATTTTCTTATATTTCTTCATTGGTAAACTCAAAGAATTTCTTTTTCTACATGATCCTTACTTGATGTTACACTTAGTATTCCTTTGCTTAAGAAGGACACAGTATTGCAGTCTTACAGAGCACTGTTAGGACACTTGCTTCTGATCAGCATCTCTCAGAAGCTGCACACTTCTGATGTGGAGAACACCACATCAGCCTGGACACAAAAGCTTGTCCTTACCTGGGATGGGAAGGAAGTCGATGATCAAGGATTGGGACACTTTGTTCTCATGCAGCAATCTTGAACTCTCTTAGCAAACAAATCCAGGTTTACGGAACCACTGTGTTTGAAATGACACTGTATGCTGGGAGCTGTGGCTCACACCTTAATCCCAGCACTTTGGGAGGCCAAGGCAGGTGGATCATCTGAGGTCAGGAATTCAAGACCAGCTGGACCAACATGGAGAAACCCCATCTCTAATAAAAATATAAAAATTAGCCAGATGTGGTGGCACATGCCTGTAATCCCAGCTACTCAGGAGGCTGAGGCAGAGAATTGTTTGAACCTGGGAGATGGAGGTTGTGGTAAGCCGAGATCATGCCCGTGCACCAATGCACTCCCGCCTGGCTGACAAGAGCGAAGCTCTGTTTCAAAAAAAAAAAAAAAAGGAGATTACACTGTGTACCTGCCACATGCACAAATATTTTTCTTTTCCCCGGAACGATATGTTGTAACCTGTCCTGCAAACTCATGTTTCTGTCTTTGCCAATGTCACAGATTCAGAGAAATGGGAAAAAGATCAGAATAAACAAGAGTCCAGCTGCTCTGTGGTTTGGGCTAGGCATTCCCATACCTGCTCATTTTCTCTAAAATTTTCAAGAGTATTTGTAAAGATAGATTCCTCTTTAGAAGGTGGAAAAGTACAAGAGAAATAAAAAATGAGAATCCAAAAGGAGACATTACTTCTCCACCATCTGAAGAGCCCAGCGGCCGTAGGCAGTTGGGCCCTGAGAAAGAGACCTCTGGACTTAAATTTCGAATGCACACTAGAGAGTTATGGCACAGTCACACAGGGCTCCTGAGGTTTGGGGGAATAAAGAAGATGGGCACTTAATCCCAACACCCCAACAACCCTAGCAGAAATCTCCACCCATCCTGGGCCTAACACACCCCTTTGCTTTCCTAATAATCTTTAATGTTGTATTGGACGTTTTCCCCTAGTACAATTTCTATTTATTCCATATATAAAACAGTGTGTGTGGTACTTATGAATATGTTGTTGCTGCCATTGGAAATTGGGGCCCTGTGTTTAGCAAGCCTTAGAATTGTTTCTCCACCAGGAGTTTGAGACCAGCCTGGACAATATAGCAAGACTCCATCTCTAAAAAAACTGAAAAAAAAATTAACTAGGCATAGTGGTGCACATCTGTAACACTTGCTACTCTAGAGACTGAAATGGGAAGATTGCAGGAGTCCAGGAGGTTGAGGCAGCAATGAGCCATGGTCATGCCACTGCACGTCAGCCTGCGCAACAGAGTCAGATGCATAACAATAACCAAAAAAGCTAAAAAATAATTGTCCTTCTAGAGACTTGAGAAGCTTTGTTTGCTTAGCACCTCCTGTTTGTCATTGGCTGTTGGCTGCTTCAGAGCTACCTCCCCCACACTTCCAGCCTGACCTGCCTGGAAGCTGAGCAGGCTCCTGCCACCAGAAAGCCCACCGTAAGAAAGGTCACAAACTGTGATAGTTTCTAGAGCTGCCCTTTAAATCTATATTTCAAAGCTACAATTTATCGTCACCCATCTGCCAATGGTGGACAAGGCCAAGGGACCCATCTGCTGTGGAAGGACATTTCAATGAAATCCATCTTCTCCACAAGACAGTGACTCAAATATTTCTGTCTTTCTCACCCCCTTAGCTAGACTGGCCAGGAACCTCACTGACCGGTTTCCTCACATCTATTATGCAATTACTCATTCTGCTGTAACTCATTTCATCAGTTTAGCTTTCTTGGAAGGTCTTTGTGCAGGAAGACACTATTTTGAGTAGAAAGAAATGGCTTCAGGATAAACTGACTCTAAGAAAACTGCTTCCCAAGAACAAAATTTCTCCTTTTTTTGACCTTTTTTAAAACTTTGCCTTCAGAATTATCACTTCTATTAATATTTTCTCATCCTTAGAATTATGGCCAAAACGGCTATAATTAATAAGCAAATATTTCTGCTTTAATCAAGCACTGCTCTTATAGCAGAAAAAAATTAGATCAGCCTTTGAATCCTTTTCAATAATGTATACACTATAGCAACCCGAGTGACTGTATAATCATATGTAGGTCACAGATTAAGTCTTATCCATTAGCAAAATATTATTTTCAGGGACCTCACTCCATTTTAATAGCTTCCTCTTAACACTGAAGCCCCCAGTTGACTTATATGTTCCACCAATTTTTAAGGTCTGAAGTTAAGACCTTGAAGTTAATAGGCCTCCATTAGTCCTAAAAGGCTTAAGAAGAATTAAGGCAGAAAAAGTGCCTGAGGTTACTTAGTAATCTATAGTGTAAGTAGGATTTTGAACAACACGTTTTTGCTGCTTTCCCCTAGAATTTTCATAGGGGCAGGAGTTCCCATATAACCTCTTCATAATTCCATGGTGACTTAACAGTGGCCACAGGCATGGGTATGTAAGCCGTGAACCTAATACGAGTGCAAGATAGTCAGGCAACATTTTCTCTCCTGCATGCTTACGCTGCCACGTTCTAGGAACCTGGGGGATTTTTATATACCAGCAAACAGTGTTGAGATTTCTTAAGTTGCCTTCTTTCCTCCAGAGGCATGCTCCACAGTTCCCAATATTTCAACCAGACACACACTTGTCAAAAGTGAGTCCCTCAGATATCATCGCTACTGTTCCTTAGGAGCAAATAGTGGGTAAATCCTCCTGAATAATGAGCTGCTCTTCTCCCTCGAGTAAGTTGCAGAATACACTGCTCTTTTTTTCTGCAGCTCCATGGGTTCTGCAGAACAAAATATTCAATGCACAGTTTCTTCAGCTGCACACTCTCATATTTAAGCCTGAGGCTATAGCGTTTTTGACTGTGACAATCTAGCTGCTGTTCAGCCTGCTCTCACTAATAACTCCATTATAATATTTATAATACTGTCTATTGAACAGAGAGATCTGCTTGTCCCCACAGACAGTGTCAAATTACCTTCCATCTTTAGTTCATGCTCATGCCTCAGTTCTCTTCTGAGAGAGGGCAGACCTGTTAACAGGGAGGATCACCATTCAAATCCTTTGCCAACATTACACCTACTGTAGCTAAAAAAGAGTGCCCCATCTGCCTTGTCTTGACATAAAGCCACTCGTGCTATTGATTCCAAGGGCTGTGAGACTTGCAGCTGGAGTCTCACTCCCCACCTCAGCCTGAGCGGGTCTTAGTAATGTTCGAGGACTAGAGCACTTGCAGGGACTTTTTGGAGGTGAGGAGATACTAGATTTCTTCTTGTTAAAGAGGTGGGTGAGTTTTTATGGCTGTGTTTGCAAGACACCGTACTCTGAGGATAATTGAACCTCTTTCACCTAGTGAAAATATGACAGCTAATGTGTTTTAGAAACCCTGGATGATATTGAGGGAGAAACAACAGGAGCAAAATGTGTCTGAGGTTGCTCAACATGAGGAATGGGTCTTGGAGATTGGTTTTTGCCAAGATAATTGATCTAGGCCTTTTAACCATTGAAATGGACAGATGCCACGCTAAAGGCACAATGTCTCATGTAAGGTCATTTAGGGTGAAAATGAAAGCAAACTGGCAGGGATTCCTAAGACCCCAGAAAGCTGGTGTCCTTTTTACCATCTCAGTCTATAGAGTTTTCCAAGGAGGGCAGTGGCCAGTTAGTCCTGGACTGGAAGGATATCATAGGTATATTTGTTCAGGAAGCAAAATAGCAAATCTAAAATGCCAACCAAGGAAAAATGTCTCTGGCAGATCACAGAGACCCATACATAATCGGCATGCACTAAACAGCATTAATAACAAAATTAAAAACTAGCCTCTGCTATGAGTCAATGCTGCATTGATATGACATTTAATACAGATTCCAAGGCAAATGCTTCTCTCTTAAAGTGTGTATGTGTGTGTGTCCCGTAACCCTACAATGGAAACAGGAACTATATATCAGAAAGAAAGTTTGAAGTTTTTTGAGCAAAACCACAGCTAAAGTCTTGTCACAAGGAAGTGTCATTTTCTTCCAATTAAATCAGAAAAATAAACAGTGCTGTGCCTTTTCAGATCTTAAACGGAGTTTCAGTTGGTTAATGAGAGAAAGCTAATAAAGCAACTGATGAAAATTACTAGGGGGAAAATTACTGGAACTATGTCATCTGGTTGAGGGAAATCATATCCCATGGTGAAGGCAAACATGATGGAAAAGAGATTCACAGAAAAATGAAGTTGCTCAAGAAATTTGAAAGATTATTGTAATTCACTTGTTGCATTTATACATTCTTTTGCTGTTCACTTGCAAGATAAAAATGCATGTGTAAGTAAGTGGTCATTTATTGGTTATATAAAAAAAAGTCTGATGAGAAAAATTTAATTGGTAGTACTTTTATTTTTCAGAGTAATAACATATGGTATATCTTAAAATTAATGTTGGTCTAAATATTCTGAGAATATATATTATGTTATTCATCTACTTTAGCACAGAACTTATCCTTATTTTGGGGGGAAGCTAATTACTAAAAAAAAATATGAGAGGAAAACAAGGAAAAACATTGATGTAGCAAAAAATAATCACAGTAACACTATGCTGTAGTGCTCACATTTCGCTTTTTATAATTGGCCCTATTTCCCATCTTGTTGACTCAATATGGATAAAAATTTTACCATCCAAATTTTTTTATTGTACTTTAAGTTCTGGGGTACATGTGCAGAAAGTGCAGGTTTGTTACATAGGTATACATGTGCCATGGTGGTCTGCTGCATCCATCACCCCATCATCTACAGTAGGTATTTCTCCTAATGCTATTCCTCCCCTAGAGCCCCACTTCAATTTTTTTTTCAGTTACAGTTGATAAGTAGCAAATTAAAAAATTATTGAGGTGCATTTCATAAGAAACAAAGACAGTAAACAAAATAATTGACAGCCTTAAAAACAAGAGTGCCAGCATTTGACATACAAATGGGAACATAGTAATAATGCAGATTTATTGGGGAAAATGCACATTTGTGTGTGTGTGTTTAAGAAAACAGGGAACTGTTGTGTTGTTTTTGGAAATATTTTCTTCAAAATGGTTATTTTTCATAATACTAAAAGAGAGGAATCTCAGGTGTCCTGAAACCTTCTTCAGAACCTCCTTCCCCAACTGTGACAAGTAAATTGGTTTTTATTATACCTTTTCTGTTTTACACAGATTCTCAATTTAGCTTGTTAGGAAAAAATACACATTTAAAATAGAGTGTTATCAGTAGGGAACATGACTTAGTTGTGGTGGAAGATTTAGTAAGGTGTTACATTTTATAGTTGGAAAGGAATGTGAGACAGGCATGCCAATGATGGAATTAATGACAAAGTCAGGCAAATTCAATGCAAAGTGGAAATGTCTATGCCAGTTATAGCACCATCATCTCTTTCCAGACAACTGAATGTTTGTGTGCAGGAACAGAAGATGGCCCAGCCCAGATTCCTCACTAACAGCAAAATTAACCATCACGCCTTTAAAATACTTGCACTCAAATAGTGTTTCTGCTTACTCCCTTAATAACTCAACTTTTGCTTTTTGTTGTGATTTGATGTTAGGAAACATCAAATAGAAATGTTTCCACTTCTGTTTTGACCAATACAAGCCACTGGGGGCGTAGATCGTTAGATGAAATTAATTAATAACATCTCATTCCAGACTGTTATTTATCAGATGAGCCCTTACTACAAGTCAGGCATTGTGTCCAATTGACATTAGAGCTTAAAAGCAGGTAAGATTTTGTTCCTACCCTCATGGGAGTCTTACCATTTTGAGTGAGAAGCAGGTGAGTAAACAGAAAGCCATAGTAGAGATTAATAGTTATGGAATAACTCTGTAATCCTATAAGAATGCACAGGAAGGTCATTATCCCAGCTTAGAGGGGATTGGAGAGGCTGTGACAGTTTTCAAAATCTAGGTGATGGCTGAACCTAATGTAATGGGTTCTCCTACCTAGATGAATAGAGATGAAGGGAAAAGAGAGGGCTACCCAGATAGTGGGCATAACATGTCCAGTAGCATAGAGGACTGAGAGAACATGGTGCATCTACAGAACATGTGAATGAATTTTTTCAGGAAGATTAGATATAGAGGGAAGGAGGAAGGATGGATAGTAACTAGAGAGTATTATAGAACAGAATAAATGTGATCTTTAAGAAAGACGAATTGACAACACTGTATTGCATACTTAAAAATTTGCTAAGTGGACAGGTCTTATGTTGTTTTCTTATAACAAATAACAATAATAAAAATAATAATTTGTACTCTAAAAAAAACAAAGCAACTTTTTCTACATTATCTCACGCTGCTCTCAGAAAATGTAATAAAAAAACGCTTTTAGCTTTTTTCTTTTAAACAGGACAGAAATATGTGTTTTGGCTTTGTTTTATGGCATTGTAAGTAGACATTTCTTCGTTCTTGGATTTTCATTATATAGATTTATTTAAAAACAAAACAAAGCAAACTTGTTTTTGTGTGTCCTCTCCAGAGTTAGGCTTAATAGAGCAAAACCAAGTCATTTATCAAAGAGTTTTTTAAAGAACAGCAAGTGAAGTGTCATATCTCCTTTACATGACAAACACAATTACTGAGCAGTGATATAAGAATGCAGGTACAGGTGAGGATAGTTTTAAATGAATGTGTCTACCATTGCTTAGTCACAATATTTATTTATGTATTCATTACTTGGCAAGACATTCTGAATATATACTCACACCATGACAAGTTCTTTGCAGAAACTTTGCAGGAGGGAGTGATAGGAATTTGAATAAAACACTTGCCTTCTGGAAATTTTGGGTTAAGTTCAAGACAGCATTACTGTCAAAAATTAATTGCAATGGAGTGTTGTTATATTAGATCCTTTTTCCTTTCATTTTTTTCCTTTACTTTTCTATTCATTCATTCAATAATTTATTTAGCAAACAGTTAATAAACATATTGTGTTTCAGGAATTGTAGTAGGTGCTGGGGATAGAAAGTTGGATAAATCGCATTTCTTTATTCAGAGAAAAACTCTAGAGATAAACTATTCAAATGAATTTAATGGCGGTAAAAGGAGGTAGACTGTATTATTGTTTCCAAATATTCACTCATCTTTCCAATACAAGGATTACTCATCCTTGCCTATTGCCAAAGTACGCAGTGCTGCCTATTGATGTTGAGTTGATCCATGGGTTTGCTTTGATCAATGGTATGTGACTAGATGTGATGAGTCCCAAAGCCAAGAAGCAACTGTAAAAGCTATTGCATGAATCTACCAGCTATTAGGTTGTTTTTCTATTGCCTCAGAAAGGGCAAGTTCAAAAAAGGGTTTGTCCTTCAGCCTGATTCCCAGAATGAATGAGAAGGTACATGGAAAGAGTTTAGCAACCAGTTCTCAGTTGCTTACGTGAAAGGGATTGAGAAATGAAGTTGTTGTAAGCCATTGAGAATCTTTGGTTGTAAGTTGTCGTGGTAAGACTAATACTGTGCTATTTAACCTTCCCTATCAAATTCTAAAAATTACTTATTGAAAAGGTTGTGAATGAGCTGGATTTTAATTTTTTTTAACCAAGTAAAGTAAGAAGATGGTTCTTATTATTTAAAATAGCATGAGGTCATGTTTTTTTGCAGCAACATAGTTGGAACTGGAGGCCATTATCTTAAGTGAAACAACTCAGAAACAGAGTCACATACTGTATGTTCTCATTTATAATTGGGAGCTAAATAATGTGTACACATGACATAGAATGTGGAATAATAGACAATGAAGACTCAGAAGGGTGGGAGGGGGGATGATGGATGAAAAATCACTTAGTGGGTAGAATGCACATTATTTGAGTGTTGGTTAAAAGGCCAGATTTCACCAGCATGCCATGTATTAATGTAAAAAAAAACTGCATTTATACCCCTTAAATTTACACAAACAATAAAAAAGTCATGAGAAAATCCAAGCAAGTACTGATAAGGATGATATTTTTGAATAAATAAAGATAGTTGGTGAAATCCAAGTGAAAGGGAATATACAATAATAGCTTAAATTAAAAAGGGAAACAATGGCTATGGCTTGTTTATCATTCTAAAAAGTTGGTATGCTTATCCTCAAGGCAAAAGGCAATAGGGAACTAAGGAAGGGTTTGTAAAAAAAAGGATTTTATAGTTTGAAAATTATCTATAGTGTCACTACTTAAAATCCTCTGGCAATACAGAAACAAGACACACGCACACACAGAGAAGGAAAGAGGGAGAGAAAGGGAGGAGAGGGAAAGAGAGAAGAGAGAGAAATAGAGAAAGTCCTGTTTAAAAGTTGTAACACATAAAGCAAATGTTATTTGAAGCAGTATTTTTGCAGCATTTTATTTGTCAGAGCTATAGGTCAAGGCCATTCTAGGGAGAAGGGGCAATATTATGGAGGACTAGCATAAGAGATAGATAGATAGATGGATAGATAGATAGATAGATAGATAGATGATAGATAGACAGATAGATAGATGATAGATAGATAGATGATAGATAGATAATAGATAGATGATAGATAGATAGATAGATAGATAGATAGATAGATAGATAGATAGATAGAGAGTAATCAGCAAGTTGGTGGGACTTCAAAGTAGGGTTCATTTGGGCCCTAGTGGGAAATAAGGCTAAAAGGAATATAATAAATAGCTAGGTCATTAAGAGATTTATACATGTCCTATAGGCAGTTTTGGACTTGATTCATTGACAATTTAGGTGGCATTGGAAGAATTAAAGCAGGAGAATAACATGGATGACATGGTTTGAATGCATTTTAGAAAAAGTTTTCCATGAAGATTGAACTGGAAGTAGACAAAGGGGAAACTTTTTACTAGGAAGCCTCGTTAAGGTGTTAGTTAGAGTAGTAGTCCAGGTGAGCTTGAACAAAGACCTGAACAAAGGCAGTGGTAATGAAGATAGGGACAAAAAACTGCCTCTGAGGAATGTTTAGGATGGTGAATTGGCACAGTGTACTGATTGTTTGGTCAAGGGAGGTTAGAATTAAAGTTGACTTCTGGATTTCACACTACATGTCTGGGTGTATGAACTTGTTTATTTTGTGCTGCTAAAACAGAATACCTGAGAATAGGTAATTTAAGGTACATCAATTTAATTTTTGCAGTTGTGGAGGCTGGAAAATCCAAGATCAAGGCTCTGGCAGGTTTGGTGCCTCATGATGGCTGCTCTCTGCTTCCAAGATTGCACCTTCTAGCTCCATCCTCCGGAGAGGAGGAGCAGTATGTCCCCACATGGCAGAAGGTAGAAAGGACAAGCTAGCAAGCTCTGAATGGAGCCTCTTTTGCAAGGATATGATTCTCATTTGGCAGGGAGGAGTCTGTTGTGAGCAATGCAAGGTCAGACGTAACCAGTATACTTGTTTTATTTCTCAAGGTCAGACTGCCATTGATGTTATTTCAATCATAAACACCATGAACTTCATAAAGTTACCAAGTAGGTAATTTGCCTTTGTAGTATCTGTTTACCCAGTTGTCAGCCATGGACACACAGGCTCAATTCACTCCACAAGTTAGTCAATATGGCAAATCATACATAGTAGTTTGCTTAATCAGTATACAAACGTTACAGATTAAAATTTCATACCAAACATAGGAACACTTACCATCAAAAGAAAGGGAGATAGGAAAGGGGTTAAGGAACCAGTCCAAAAAGAGAATCGTGAACAAAGAGAGTATCCTGGCCTGACTCAGACTGTTGGCAATGTCTTACAAGGAATGCCCTCCAGGTGCTGATCACTAGTGACAGCAATATGGGCTTGGTCAGGATGGCCATCTTGAGATGGTGACGTCCGGCTCACTTCATGGCCGTGAGTTGTCTGATGAGGACTAATCATAAAGGGTGACACCCTGATCTGCCTCTGCTGATGAGGTGAACATCTGGCCCATATCAGTATGAAGCCTTTTGAAATGTAAAATGGAATCTTTTTCTAAGATAGAGTCATATGTCAACAGTGTTCTATGCAGAGCCCTCATGGTCTACTCATCTCTTAAAGAACCCACCTTTTAATACTATCATATTGGCAACAACTGATTTTTGAGAGGATACATTCAAACCATAGACGTTATCCAGCAAGTCTGGGAAACAAGGATGTGTTTAAATGATCTTTTAAAAATAAGATCCAGTGACATAGCTCACCCAGAAGTCGGAACCCTGCTGGGTATCATCTTGCTCCCACACTGCGGGCCAGCAGAGGTCCTGTGGAAAAGGACCTACCTAAAATGAGAAGTCCTAGGTTCAAATATGTTCTTTACCACTTTTCAGTTTGGGGATCTTAGACAGCATACATAATCCTCGTCTTCAGCTTCTCAATCTGTAAAAAACACAACTGATCTGGTAACGTTGTGTAGGGGTTCAGAGAGACAATGTATGTGAGAATATTGAAAGCCCCATCCCCTACCCTGAACTAGAAGTGGTTATTTTGTGCTTTTCTTAACTTGAAATTTCATTTTTCCCTGGAATATGTAAATTGGGTACCAACAGATAAGAGATGGGCCCAGAAATATCTATAAGAGACTGTTGCAGAAAAAATCCTGTGACTTCTGGATTATGGATTGCTGTTGTAATAGACAAGATACTTTGCTTCAAAGATACCTGAGTGGTGTGTAATATGGAAGAATTGTAATGGGGTCTGAGGATCCTGAAAATGAAGGTGGACGTGAATCAAGCATGGAGTTATTGCCAAAAGATATATTCACTTACCTTTTGGGAATAGTAAGTATAAAAAAATCACTCAGTTATTTTTTTTGTGTGTAATATATATACATATATATTTATTGTCATGTTTTATCAATGATTTTTGAATTAACTATGTAAAACACAGAGGCCCATAATTTCAAATATTTACTCCCTGTGCTTTACAAAAAGCTGTCTACATGTTGCTCTTTTTAGTTCTTTTATTTCTAGCAATTATGGTAGTATCTTTCATGACCACAGACTATTTATCTTAGCAGGAAGCATTAGTAAAATACATCTGCATACCGTGGATGCTCATCTGATAAGTGCTTCTCTGTGCAGTGAATGTTTTTAACTTTCATAAATAGAGAGAACAATTTTTCCCCCTGGGTAAAATCTATTTCATAGATTAATATGCACCCTTTCATCATTTAAATGGGCTGCAGTTAGAGATCTATGTTTATGATGCTGCTTTGGTGCACTGATAGGTGGATAATACATATTCAGTTCTTTGAAAAGCAACATAGTTATATTATTCACACCATTGCCTTTAATGAGCTGGCTCCCAGCCATCCTCATCAATCCTGACATTTATGCTCCCTTCATGTTGTACCAGAGCCTTGTGATGACATAATTTTTGCTTGTATGATATGTGCCGATGTGAAGTATATTAGCCATGAAAAACCTAATTTATAACCCAAAGGGCCAGTTTGACCATTATTTGGAAAAAAGTTAGAAGATCTTGCAGTTTCAAAATCAATGCTATTTCAGGGCAGATAAATATATGTTTAATATCTTACTACTTGGTGAAAATTGCAAGGTTGATTGAAATGCCTCAAAAATAGGGATGAGAGCCATGCAGGGGGGCAATAGAGGACTTGCAATTTATTTCTTTAATATAGTAGCAGTTTGTCGGGATTGTCAAAAATGTGGATTTGGCTTTATTATTGTTTGCATGCTGCTCATCACAAACGAATCATTCATCCTAAGGCAGAGAAAACAGAAGAAATATTAACAGTTATTTAACTTGACCACAATTATATTTCAAGGAACTACATCGTCACCAAGGTTCTTAAACAAAACACAGAACCCTCAATTAAATTTCAGATGAACAATACATAGTTTCTTTCCCTAGCATAAGTATGTCCCAAATATGGCCACCTTAGTGGTCAGTGTTATTGGTTTCATGCTGCATGCTGTATCAGCAGGGTGAGGATATGGGTCTGGTAGATGTGATGTTTTAAGATCTGCTTAGGCTCTCTGGTGCAATTTATATGAAAATGAATTCTTGAGGTTTCTGTATAAATCTCTGATCAGCTATCCAGAAACAAGTGAAAGACAAAATATACACTGCCCTTAAATTTTTCTTTAAAGCAACATTTCTTCCTTTGATCTAAGAACATTGCTTATTTTTAAAAGATGTGGCCAAATTTAATAATGGATTTCCCATAAACTTTCTGGAAAATAAGTATGCCGTCAAATACGTTGTAAGTAAGAAAGTCGTGATAATGTGATATACACTAAATTTATTTGGGAAATAGTTCAAATGAATCATGATCTTGGAATTCTTTTCCATACCATCAGGTATGGAAAAGGAGGTATGTATGTTGTCAAAGTACCTGGTAAATTCGATCAATTCAATTACTAGTTAGTAAAATGGTTTATCAAACTAATTACTGACCAAGTTTTTAACAAAATGACTGATACATTTTGTCAATAGTTTATTATTTTAGTGAACCTAATCTTTGATTTTATTCTAATACTGAATGTGTCATAGCCTAGAACAGTTTTGCTGAAATTTTTATATTAAAAAAATAATTTAAGAGCCATGAGATCATTCTAACTAGAGCTATAGAGGATATATGAGACCAATAAGAATCATGAGATTATTCCAGCTAGAACTCTAGTTTAAAATACGTTTATACACGTTAGCAGAACCAGCAGGAATTAAGCTAATCTGTATAACAACATGATTGAAAAGACATAAATTTCTACATTCTTTCATGCTATGCTGTTTTGAAGCTATATTGTAATGATAATTTTGCCCAGTTTTAGTCTTCATGTGATATTTAATGTTGCTATTATGAATATGTAGACACTGTATTTTTACTGGGAAAGCACATTTATTCATGGATTTTGTCACAGAGAATCACCAAGATTTAGATGTTTTCTTTTTTTGTTTTGTTTTGGTTTTTGCCAAGGTCTAACCTAGGTTTTCCTGACTGACACTCACATAGAGTGGCTACAGAGTATTAAGGGAAACATGTCAAGTATCCAGTAATGAGCACACATATCCCAGTGGTACTTAATTGAAACAAAAACAAAATAAAAAATTGAGTCTGAACTATTCACAAGCCTAAAAGGTCTTTATGCTAAGAAAGTAATTTCTGGCCAGTTGGCTCTTGTTTTATGTATTGGGCCCACAATTTCAGTATGAATAGTGATCTATTTTATTGCTCCAGTAGGTCTATGAAAAACTTAGGTTGTGAAATCTGTGCTGAAAATATAGCTCATAAACCTCATTCAGTCCCATTCTACTCCCCAAAATAGGTTACAACTTGATGAATACTGCTAATAACATGACATTTTAATATTACTCTTTAATACCTAATTTTTAATAAATAGTCAAACAAAGTAAAAGGCTTTGAGGACTGGTATGATTATACAAAATGACAGAAAATTATTAAAATGTATTAACTGCTATTTTCTCCTCACCATTTACATAAAATAGATTATTTTATCATCAGGATATAATAGATCACATAATCATCAGAAAAACTATGCCAGGAAGAGTAAAATGGCCAATATCTTAGAGATAGGAAGTGATAGTCTGAAAGCTGTATGTTTTTACGGCGTATGAGCTTCTAATAAACCTTCAGTTACCTAGAATCGATCTTTTTATATAGGCAACATAATCTGTCTTTGTCAGCTTGGAATGTTGATGCTCTGCATGTATCAGGCAGAAGAGGTAGGCTAGGATTTTGTAACAATTGAGACCAGGATTGTAGTAACTTAAAGCAGTAATATTTTATTTATTACTCATGCTGCATATCAATCTGAGTTGGCTAGGAGAATGTTCTACACTGTATTCACGCTCTAGGATCTAGCTGTATCTGAAATTTCCTTAATACCCAGGGAGAGAAAAGAACATAGTAAAAGCTCACACAGGTTCTTAAATTTCCGTAGAGTAAGTATATGTCATAGATGTGTCATTTGCCACTTTTAATCAACCCACAGAAGTTGCATGAGCATACCTCATGTTGGAAGAGTACAATCTTTCCGTCTACTTAAAAGGAGAGAGAGAGAATATTTGCGGGAACAGCACTGATGACACTTGTAGAATATTACCTCAATTTCCCAGGTTTCTTTAGAGGAAGACAGTTTTTGGTTTGGAAATTGCTGTAAGTACAGCATGTAAGCTCAGAGCAGGAAGCTGGAATTTAACTAAAATAGCATTTTTTGCTTATTTCTACTGTAAAAGGATTTTTACAAGTTCTATCCATGTTAACTCCATATAGTTGAAATTTTAAAACTTTTTGTTGACTTAAAGTATAAATTTCATACCTCTTTTCCCCTATCCTTGTGTCTGTGTCTTCATTTCCCATTTTTTTCTGTTCCCCAATACACTTAATGTTTTCCTATCTTTATTTCTCTTAGTCATTCCATTCAAACATGATAAGTCTTGTTGACTTTCACATGAACCATGATGACTCTAAATTTTTGATTAAATATGTTATATAGAAAGTAAGACAAAGATACTTAATAGGCTTGTTCAAATCTCAATCCCACTTTGAAGCACACCTCTAAATTTCCCAAGGAATCCCCCACTCTGGTAATTGAATAAAGACACAGAATTTGACATTAAATTATAGACAGTGCTTTGAACTGAAAAGCAATAGTTCAGTTAAAGTGATTTTGGCCCAATTCAGACTAGATATTCAGGCACTGTTTATAGGAACCAAACATAACGGATTCTCGATTAGTTTCTTGCTATAGTTGACTTATTTTCTGAACTAATCATTTTCCTTACTAAAAATCTTATTTTCTCTTGAGCCATCACTACCACATCTAATACTGAACAATTATGTAATTTATTCTAAATAGACCCTGGATTATGGAGACTAGATCTTACATTGTGATGGTTAATAAATGAAATATTTTTATTTCAATATTTTTAGAATATTTCAGAATAAAATGTTTATTTTAGCACAAATAAACATATTTCCATGTATATTTATAGACATCACTCACCATCATAATATCATCAATGAGTATGTTGGAACACATTTGCCAAATACAAGGCTCCTTTATTAGAATGCATATCCTTTTATCATCATACCAATAAACATATATAACAGTCATTGATTTACCTATTATATACCTTTGTGTATTTCTGAGCCTTATTCCAGTTCATGATATTTTAACACATGGTCATGGTATGTCACCTTATTTGCACCTGATGTCACCATCCTGGAGTGCTGGACATGGGATTCTGACAATAGTGGTAGCTAAGCTGGGGTAGAAGGAAAGACTTGAAGCTAAATGTGCTATCTGCAGCAAATTGTGCCCAGAAATGGTGTAGTCATAGGACTGTTGGGCTGAATGATGACCATGATTTTACTGGTAGGTATAAGGGAGGGGCATGGAAAAAGGATGCACAGGGTGCTGAATGCAATCTTCATTTGTTTTAAAATTCCATTCTAGACAGGAATTAGTTTTTAATACAGGTGATGAAAACAGGTGTTTTATTTGCTAGCTTTTGAATCTGTTCCTGGTGATGGTGCTGGTGATGGTGGTGGTTCCAATGGAACACAGAGGACTTGGTGTTGGCTGTGGATTGGGAACACGGTTCTTACACAGTCCGGAGCACATAAGTGACAAGTGTCTGCAACTCAGGGCCATCGCCATAAGGTGGCAGGTTGAGCTTGTTAGGGATACCATCCTGGCCATCTCTTGCCCTTTATCTGGGAGTTTACAAATTCTTCCCCAAAATAAGTCATTGCTGAGTGCCTTTTACCCCAGCTCTGTCAGCATTCTCAGTGTTACTAGAAAACAGTCATATTGACTTGTTACTCAGAAGGTTGGAAGCATTCATATGTCTAGAGTGGTTGTGTCCCTAATGGAAATCGCATTACCTTTGTCTTGATCATTCTCACCCTTATATGATTTTCCTTGAATTCTTTAGTGACAACTTTATCATGTGTTGGCCTCAGCTAAACCTCCAAAGGACAGTGGGGTTATGTTTTCTTTATAGTTAGAAAGATTTCATCTTTTTATTCAAGTCCAAGTAGCTTGAATAAATTTGTTCATAGACAAGTGTTTATGTAATGTCTACTGTCTATTAATGAGGCTTTGTACACAGTACTGGGACATACTGATAAATCGGGATGCCCATAGCTTATTGATGATGACAGCAAGGCTCACATTTGGAATACTGAGGAATAGGAAGGGAATCAAGAAAAGCTTTAGAAATGTTTCCCTGATTAGGGTATTATTTATGTAAATGGTCAAATTACTTTGTTGGCAAAATCCTTTGACCTGTTTGATCTTTCTTATTCTGAAAAGATACCTAAGTATCAAAGAAAGTTTATATTGCTTGGTTCAAAAGTAATTGCAGTTTTTACCATTAAAAGAAATGGCAAAAACCACAATTATTTTTGATTCAACCTAATATTATAACTTAAAATTTGTAAATTGGTGATGGGCATGTTAATCAATTATGAATTTATAAGTTAGGATAATGTATACTATACTTTAACAAAATGGTTAAGGAATTTTAACCATGAAATCCTGGAATTAATACACTAGGAATGACTTAGCTTTACAATTGGTCAGACATCGTTATCTTGCAATGTTTTGAAACATTTACCATGCCTCCTATAATAGTGCATCCACCATGATTCCTGTTTGACTGCTGTCAGAATTATAACATTTGAATTAAAGTCAAGGTCTATACAGTATTTATTAGTTAATACTTAGGTCATTTAAATTTTAAATTCACAACTCTACTGTTGAAAGTGAATAATTAAGTGAAGAGCAAAAGAGACTAGAACAGAAAATCCTCTCTTGTTAAGCCATATAGACCTAAATTCATAATAAATTGAACATATGGGTGTACAATTAAGCCCTTTTTCTTTTGCTAAATATATACTTTAAACTTTTCTAGGAACATATTTTAGTGAAACATAGAATGAGAATAAAATAATTAAAATAATTGCATGCATGTTTAAGGGAACTATCAAATCTTATATTTCTCACATGGGTTTCCTTTGATTCCTGTAATAAGAAGAATGCTGACTGTTAGGATTTTTTTTTAATGTGACATTGATTTTGAACATTCCTGCTACTATTTGGTAATGTCCAAAAAAGCCTCAAAGTAGCTAAAGAATAATGGGTACTGATTGATTTATGGAGTTTATGCTTTTTTATAGATTAAAAAAAGTCAATTGTGTGTGTGTGCCTGTGTGTGTGTGTGTGTGTGTGTGTGTGTGTGTGAGAGAGAGAGAGAGAGAGAGAGAGAGACTGGCTCAAGGATAAAGTTGTGAAGTGTGAAGCATAAACAATAAGTACATTTCCCTTTCCTCCTTGGATCTGTCAGTTCTCATCTTTTGTAGAATAAAAAAGATGTTTTTTTCTTAAAGTAATTGGTTTAATACAGTCTTACTGAATCCAAAATGTTGTCAAAATGAGGATTTTCTTTTCCTTTTTCATTATTTTATGAGGTGAAGTGTGAAGTCACTTATGAGGTGCAGTGAGAGTCCAATGGTACATTTTATTTGTTTGAGTGTTGTAAATGATTTGAGACTCTTCTGCCCTTGTTTTCTCTGACTGCTGCAAAAAGACCTGTTGGTACAGAAAGAAAGAAAAACTGGATTCAAAAGTATCGAGGATTTTACTGAAATGCCAGTGTTCTCAATGTCTGTTTGAACAGTTGCTTAGATTTTTTAAAAAGGGGGGCATGCTGAATATCAAATTTTTGTGCCCTTGGTTAGCTTGAGATAGTATAAGAAAGTGTTAAGAGAATTTTCAGCTGCTTCTGATGATAAAGTTTCATCTAGAGCCCACCATTAGGTCTTCATTGCAAAGCATCTGAGCTTCCTAATTGTTTCTTCTACCTCCGTTCTCCTTACCCAACCAGAGTGTAGACATGTCTTATCACTCTGTATGCATTTCCATGATACTCAGCATGTACTAGACACTTACAGTAAATATCCAATACTTATTGTTTTACAAGAGTATAACAGAGGTTTTAAATGTATAATGTGAAGACTGATGACTATTGCCATAGAGCTCTGCTTCTTAGACTTTGCAGGGCGGCGTGTGTGTGTGTGTGTGTGTGTGTGTGTGTGTGTGTATGCGTTTTCCTAATCTGCCACAGACCAGAAATAAAATAATAAAGACAAATATGGGAATGCAAACTGATATAGTCATTATGGAATACAGAATAGAGAGTCTTCAGAAAATTAAAAAATAAAACCACCATATGACCAGCAATTCCGCATCTGGATATATAGCCAAAGGAAATAAGATCATTAATCTCAAAGAGATTTCTGCACTCCCATGTTCACTGCAGCATTATTTACAATAGCCAAGATGTGGAAACAACCTATATGCTTATCAATAGATGAATGGATTTTAAAAATGTGATATACACACATACACAAACACACACAGCGGAATATTTTTCAACCTTAAAAATGAAGGAAATCCTTCAATCTGCAACAACAGGAATAAACCTGTAGAATTATGCTGAGTAAAATAAGCCAAACAGGAAAAGACAAATACTGCGTGATCTTGATTTTATGTGGATTCTAGAAAAGTTGAACTTATAGAAACAGAGAGTAGGAGGCTGATAACCAAGATTTGTGGACGAGGAGAAATGGGGAGATGTTGGTCAAAGGGTAAAATAAGATGAATAAATTCTGGATATTTAATGTACAGCATGGTAAATATAGATAATGATGTATTGTATACATAAAATTTGCAAAGACAGCAGATATTAAATATTGTTACCATAAAAAAGAAAAAGCTTAACTATGTGAGATGGTATGTTAATAGATTTATTATAATTTTTTCACAATGTATATGTATATCAAGACATCTTATGCATCTGAAACATATAATAAAATTATTATTTGTCAATTATACCTTGATATAGTTGGAGGAAAAAAGACATATAAAATACAAGCCAATATCTTGGTCTTTTGACTCACCAGCCATGAAATTCATCTCCAAAGTGCCAGAAATTCTTTGAAATGTTGTCAATTTCTGTACCTAAGTTATAGCATGCAGGTAAGAGATTGTGGACCAACTATGGTTTATAGACTACACTTTGAGAAGTAGCGGGTTAAATTACAAAAAATTAGGTTTTTATTTCCTGTATATAACATGAATTATAATGTTATTGGAATTAAGTATATTTTGTCCAACTGCAAATATGTAATATTAAGACAAAAATTTCCTAAAATTTCCTAATTCTATGTGTGTGTGGTGGTGGCAGGGACGTGGGTTATTTTGTAATTCAATATTTTATTTTCTACGGAGGAAAGATGATTTTCTTTTTTCCTTCTTTATTTATTTTTTTTACTTTATTTATTTTATTTTTTTACTTTACTATTCCTGCGATACAAATTTACATATAGAATTAAAACATTGTAAATGATCAGAACGTAGTTTCCTGATATATTGATAGTTAAGAACTAGAGGACTGAGATGGTAAAACATTTGGTGATTTCATGTGAAGTAAGATTTCATGTGAGCTATCTTATGTGAGTAAGCTCAAGAATTTTGAGAACTAGAAAAGTAGAAACCACATGATCCCACTTTTAAAATACAGACAAAAAACATTCTTTTACATGAATATTAATTGTGTACATTGTTTGTGCTTGGAAAGCAATATGAAGAATACACAAATTGCTAGTTAATGCCTGTGACTAGAGGTGGGATTAAAGGATTAGATGTGTCTATAAGATAAAAGAGTCAACAGTAAACAGGAAAATTATGCAAAAATATAGAATACAAAATATATTTAGATAGCAATATAATATGTACTCATTAAATGTATACATAAACAATGACTAGAAAATTACCCCCAAAAATCTTTTACTCAATTGTGTGTGGAATTGTTGACAAATATCCTTGGATCTCTGTTACGGTTATCTGTAATGAAGTAATTATTTCTCTCTCTCTTTTTGTCTTGTATTGTGTTTCATAAATATGAAGTAGATTAGATAATAGATTTGAAGCAATTTCTTTATATATTTCTATCTCTGTCCATCTCTATATCTACCTGTGGGTCTGTGTAGGATTTGATATTTCTCTACTGCTTGAACAGAAGATAGAAATACAGGTGTCTCCAGCTCTAGAGCTGGTTTGTTTTGAAGGGCTAACTAGAGGAGAGAGAAGCTGTTAGGTAGTGGTCATAGAAGAGTTATATAGAAAGTACCAAGGAGTCACCATGAGGAGGGAGGGGGTGTAGTAAACTCCTAGTTGTATCCTATTAAAGTGAAAGACTTGGGTCGGGGTCTAGAAGCAGCCCTTAAACAAATCAGAAGTTATCGATCAGTGGAATCGGCCCTGGTATTGGAAATCGCAGAGAGGTAGGCACCAATCTTCAATGCACAGAGACCTGTTGGGGGTTGGAATTCAGGATGAGAGCAATGGTGAGAAGGAATGTGTTTTCATAATGAAGGCTGACATCAGTCCTTCCTAGGAGAAGCCAGGGGAGCTGTCTATCCAGGACCTGGGGCTATGTGTCCTCTCTCTGCATAATAATCAACCTTTCTGGTGCAGACAGAAAAAGCTTGGGAAATCGAATCTCTTCCTAGAGGCCTAGGTATTTGCTGGTGGATGCACAGGAGGATTAAACCCTTTGAAAAGTCCTCAGAGATATTTTCTGTGCTTTAGGCTCTACTGTGCAGAAGAAACAGCCTACAGGGGAATGTGCAGTGATGTTTGGGAAGTGCAGTCTATGCCTTCTCCCCTTGCCATGCTCTACACAAGATCAGTGTTTTCTACATATGGGTAATTGGGACAGTGCTGGGCCCCAGGAAGTGAAAACCAAAACCAGTAGCCAGCCTTCCAGTTATTTATTTTCCTTACACACTTAGGCCCATTTCATAAACTTGAATGGAAAGTTTGGGCAATAACCTCAAGAATTTAGCCTAAAACAAAACACAGGTTTAAAAAATCAAAATGATATATCCTTTATTTTGTATTGTCGACATTCAGATTTTTCTACAATGGTTTTAATTTCTCTTTCACTTATCATTTTTTCAAAAACGGCACAAATTTGCCATCATCCCACATGAAAGGCACCATTAATGCAATGACTTTTTGAGTAAGGTCACTACTCCATTGACTGTGATTATGGACAGAGTTCTATTAAGTCAGGCTCTGATTGGATAGATTTAGCTGCTTTTTGTTTTAGAAAACATTATACTCGACAATTAGGATTTTCTATCATAACATCTTAGCAGTTATAAATATGGAATTAATAATGTATTAATGGTATTTTTAAAATAACACATCTACTGTGCTTGATCTTCAGATGGTAAGTAGAGAGAAACATACGAATGTAACAACTTGCATTACTTCCAATTTGTAACTGTTGAATCAGGCATGTTTCTCCAGTCTTGTAAACTCTAAAAGCTCTTCTTGTGTTTGTTAACACAAAACAGTTTTCTGACTACTGCCTATATTTGTTTTATTTAATGTGAATTTAGGGTTTAGATACATATACTCAGAGCACAGTCATGCTACTCAAAGAGCTTCATTGAATTTATTTTCCTTAGAAAAGTTTAAATAGGATTGAAATATTCGAGAATTCTATTTTTATTTTATCAAATATCTAGATCAGGGGTCAGACATCTACATGCATAGGCCAGATGTGGCTTGCTGCTTGTTTTTGTCCATAAAGTTTTATGAGATTGCAGCTACACCTGTTTGTCAGTATTACCTAGGGCTGCTTTTGCACTATAATGACAGAGTTGAGTCATTGTGACGGAAACTGTATGACCTGAAAATACTAAAATCTTAACTCATTAGCCCTATGCAGAAAAAGGGTGCCAGCCACTCATCTAGGTGAATAAATAAACTTCAGGTAAAGCTCTAGAATTTTTGAGTAGTATGAATAGAACGTTGATGTGTTAACTGAATATGCACTGAAGATATAGTTTTATGTCTACCAGGAACAAAATATATAAATGAAATAATTTGTCAGTAAGTCATTAAAAGTATTTCTAAAGGGTGGACCCTTATTTTAAAAATCTAACGTGTACAGGGAGTCCCAAATGTGTCAGCCACTGGTTTCTGTCCTTTACATGAATTTTCTTATTATGCATCACAACAATCTGAGAGTAGCAGCAGAGGAGCTGGATTTAAACTCAGGAAAACTGATTTAATAGTCAGAATTCTTCACCACTACATTTCCTTTATGTAGCAACTATGAAGAAAAGTTTCATAATGGATTTTTTAACAACTTATGGAAGTACAATTGATATGCTTATTTAATGTACACAAACAGATGAGTTTGGACATGTGAATACACCCATGATACTTTCCACACAACCAAGGTAATAAACATAAATGCATCACATCCAGGAGTTTCCTTGTGTCCTTTTTTTGTGGTAAGAATAATTTGCTTGAGATCTACACTCTGTACATACTATTTAAGTGCACAATACCATGGTGTTAGTGTGAGGCACTACGCTGTACAGATTTCTGCACTTATTTATCTTGCAAAAGTACTTTACATCTGATGAAAACCCTCCATTGCCCTCTCCCACCCCCAGGCAACCACCATTCTGTTCTCTATCTCCATATTTCACTAGATAACCTCCTATAAGTGAAATCATACAGGAATTGTCTTTGTGAGACTGGCTAATTTCACTTATTATCAAAAAGCAAAAGATAACACACATTGGTGAGGATGTAGAAAAACTGGAAACCTTATACATTATTAGTGACAATGTAAAATGGTACAGTTGCTTTGGGAAACAATGTGGAGGTCCTCAAAAAATAAAAATAGAACTACCATATGCTTCAGCAATTCCACTTCTGGGTATAGATCCAAATGAATTGAAACAAGGATCCTAAAGAGATATCTTCATCCTCATTTATATTGCAGCATTGTCCACAAGAGTAAACATATGGAAATAACCTAAATATCCATCAGCAGGTGATTATAATAGATAAAGAAAATATATATATATCTTCTTTATATATGTGCAATGAAATATTATGCAGCCTTAGAAAATCTTCCCATTTGCAGTAACGTAGACTTTTAACATATTGTGGATTATATGTTGATGGTAATTTATAAGATTATATTTGCGTTTGTTGCCATATAGCCTATTATTCATAATTAATGTACAGTCTTCTTATTAATTTTACTTATATGTAACTCATGTGTAATACTTTTATGTTCACAATATTTGAAATGAGATCTCTCTGTACCCATACCTATGGAAAATATTGCTGTAAAGAATTTTAAATTGTCTGCTACTGGTTTAAAATGCTATAATCTTAAACACAAATTGAGAACAGTTAAGTATGTAAGTATCCTTGAAAACTTTGCTTTGAACATAGTTTAATGTCTTTCTTTTGAGACAAGGGTGACAAAAATCTAGGTTGACAAAATGAAGTAAAAAGCTACAATTAAATAAAATTATAGGTAGATCTTTTTGTAATCATTTTGCTAAAAATTACAGGGTTTCTCTGTCTCACGTAAAGAAATGTTTTACCAGAAGTGTTTCTCCAACTTTCCTTTGGTAATATATTAAAAGTTATACAGTGGCAATGTGATCCAGAATTGAGGTAATTATAGTGTAAGTTTAGGCTAAAAATATGCACTCACCTGAGGCATTTGGTAAGTGAGGCAAAAAAAAAAATTATTATAAAATTTAAAGGCTTCAAACCTCTTTCCACATGGTGGCTTGGATTTCTAATTTGAAACTCGTATTTTTTTCTAGATTAGTGTCATGAGTAAGTCTCATGCTTTCTGATGTCTAATGATTCTCTCACAGCAAGCATGCCAGGACATTTCCATGTGTTTCAATCTGAAATATTTTCAACTACAGAAATTATGAACCAACTGGGCATTTGTCATTTAGAATACAGTTTGGAAAGTGTTCTGGCAAAGTAATCACTTTTCTAAAAAATACACATACATAGTCTGTGTAGGCAGAATGACTGGGTCTCTCCTGTCTCTCCTGTCCTTTTTTGTAAGCTCATTGTCACATGCTTATAATTACTGAACACTCTTCTATATTTAGTACTACATAGATAATTGTACAATATGATAATGACAAACTTAGAAATGTCTTTAAACAACATGGAAAACAAGACATTTTGTTATTGGAATAAGTAACTTAAGCCCCTGTTGGGCCTTTTTAAAGTCTTCCAGAAGCCCTCTGTACACCCTCCTCACACGTTGGTAGTTTCCATGTTGTCAGGTCTATCACAGAATTACAAAGCACCACACATCCCAGCTTCCTGTGGCTGTGGAGAGAAAACATGTCATTTAATTTCCACCAATCAGTGCACACATAGTAGGCTTCGGGTAAGAAACAAGCTGAGGAAACAGGCACATGCCATTTGCTGATCCAGGTACTGGGAGTGGTGGCAGCTTCCTGACAGTGGCATTATTTGAGGCTTGCAGCTTGGCAGTGTCTGCATCTGTGCCAGAATATTTTGGTGTAATCCTTGATCTTAAAAATTTAGCCTGGCAGGCACAGTGGCTCACACCTATAATCCCAGCTCTTTGCGAGGCTGAGGTGGGTGGATCACAAGGTCAAGAGACCAAGACCATCCTGGTCAACATGGCGAAACCCCATCTCTACTAAAAATACAAAAATTAGCTGGGCATGGTGACGCACTCCTGTAGTCCCAGCTACTTGGGAGGCTGAGGCAGGAGAATTGCTTGAACCCAGGAGGCAGAGGTTGTGGTGAGCCGAGATTGCACCATTGCACTCCATCCTGGGTAATAAGAGCGAAACTCCATCTCAAAAAAAAAAAAAAAAATTAACCTACAAGATTTCTATCTGTGCAGCAATTCTGTGAATCCTGAATATCTTTTATAAATAAGTCTATGCCTTTCAAAATGAATTAGACCAAATTCTGTGCATGTGTATATGCACAGCTAAGTACTCTGAAACAAAAATAACAATGAAAACCTAATGAAAAATTGGGCACCAAATTCTTAGGTCAGAGTCTAAAGTGTTAGGAGCAAATCTGAAGTCAGTTCATAGGAGAATGAGATGAAGCCCAGGATTTGCACTTGAAGTTCTACTTTCTGACCCCATAACATGATTATTCCTCCTCACTTTGTCTAACAAGTGTCTCCATGTAAACCTGTCTATCTCATTGTGATCTTCAACCTATGAGAATTGCCACCTATTCAACTCATTACGACTGACTTTCCACCTTAATTTCTCTCCTTACTCAGCTTAGATCCCATAATCCCTCCTTAGATTCATGCTTTTGTAAGCATCATTAAATTTCCCACCCCCTTTCTTCTCACCACTATAAAAAACTGGATAAACTTGGTTGGTTGTTTATCTGTCTCATGCCTACACTTGCAGCTAAACATTTGAAGAGAAAATTATAGTAAGCTTATTGATATTTACTAATATATATTTATAATCTCTAGCCTAAAATGAAACCGAAACCACTTATGTTTTCATAGTACATTTAGCACAGTTAATCCTTGAATGACACAGGTTTGAACTACACAAATTTACTTGGAGGAAGATTTTTTCAGTAAAAGTTACCCAGAGTGTACCTGCCTCTCCTACCTTTTTTTTCAGCTTCTTCACTTCTTTGGATCCTGCCACCCCTGAGATAGCAAGACCAGCTCTGCCACTTCCTCCCCTTCCTCAGCCTACTCAATGCACAGATGACAAGGAAGAAAACTTTTGTGATAATTCACTTCCACTTAATGAATAGGAGGTATATTTTCTCTTTTTTTATGATTTCTCTAGTAACATTTTCTTTTCTCTAGTTTACCTTATTGTAAGAATACAGTATATAATATATATAACGAACATATGTGTTAATTGACTGTTTATGTTATTGGTAAGGGTTCTGGTGAACAGCAGAATATTAGTAATTACACATCTGAGGAAAGTTATGTTTTCTGGATAAAGATGTTTCCTTTGAATGTGTCTCTAGGCAGAGACTGGCCATTGGGACTCAGATTTTACTGAAGTTATTTATGTCTTCGAAAGACTAGATTTTACTTACTATTTTCCAGGGCTCTCCTTTCAAAGATATTCATGTAGCATATGATGTAAGCCAAAAGCTGAAATGCTTAGTGGGAATGTGCAGCAGGAAGTGTGTAGTAACTTCCACTGTAATGACACATAAGAGGTAACATTCAGCTACAGAGATTTTTATCAGCACAAGAATATGAAGGACAGGAACATTGAAACAAAGATAGCTTGATCATCTTTTGTTTATTGCCTTCCCTCAAAATCGACTTTTCTTACTGTTGACAAATACCCTTGTAACATTTTTTTTTTTTTTAAGAAGACAAAGTCTCACGATGGAGTGCAGTGGTGAGATCTCAGCTCACTGCAACCGCTGCCTCCCGGGTAGAGGTGATTTTCCTGCCTCAGCCTCCTGAAGAGCTGGAATTACAAATGTGCACCACCATGCCTGACTAATTTTTGTATTTTTAGTAGAGACAGGGGTTTCACCATATTGGTCAGGCTGGTCTGGAACTCCTGACCTCATCATCCGCCCGCCTTGGCATGTCAAAGTGCTGGGAATACAGGTGTGAACCACCATGCCTGGCATCTTTTTAATTTTTATGAGTACATAGTAGTTGTATATATTTACAAGGTACATGGGATGTTTTGATACATGTATACAATGTATAATAATCACATCAGGGTAAATGGGATATCCATTTCCTCAATAATTTATTTCTTTTTGTTACAAACATTCCAATCATACTTTTTCAGTTTATTTTAAAAATGTATAATAAATCATTGTTGGCTGTAGTCACCTTGTAGTGCTGTCAAACACTAGATCTTACTCATTCTATGTAACTACATTTTTGTACCCAGTAACCATTCCTACTTCCCACTACAAACTACCCTTTCCAGTCTCTGGTAACCATCATTCTACTCTCTACATTCATGAGTTCAATTGTTTTAATATGTAGCTCCCACAAATGAGTGAGAACCTGCAAAGTTTGTCTTTCTGCGCCTGGCTTATTACACTTAACATAATGACCTGCTGTTCTATCCATGTTGTTGCAAATGACAAGATCTTACTGTTTTCTAGGCAAGTAGTACTCCATTGTGTATATGTACTACATTTTCTTCATCCATTCATCTGCTGATGGACGCTTAGGTTGATTCCAAATCTTGGTTATTGTGAATAGTGGCAGCAATAAACATGGGAGTGCTGATATCTCTTCGATATACTGATTTCCTTTTTCTTGAGTATGTACTTAGCTGTGGAATTGTTGGAACATATGGTACCTCAATTTTTAGTTTTTTTGAGGAAGCTCCAAACTGTACTCCATAGAGGTTACACGCATTTTCATTCCCACCAACAGTGTGTGAATGGTTTCTTTCCTCCACATCCTCTCCAGCATTTGTTATTGCTTGTTGTAGTACTTCTTTGTGTTTCTCTGATGATCAGTGATCTTGAGAAAATTTTCATATACCTACTTGCTGTTTGTATGGTTTTTTTTTAGAAATGTTTATTTAGATCTTTTGACCATTTTTAATTAGATTATTAGATTTCTTGTTCCTGTAGAATAGTTTGAGCTCCTTATATATTTCAGTTATTAATTCCTTGTCAGATGAATAGTTTGCAAATGCTTTCTCATATTCTGGTGTTGTCTCTTCATTTTGTTTACCATTTCCTTTGCTATGTAGAAGCTCCTGAACTTGATGTGATCTGATATGTCCATTTTTGCTTTGGTTGCCTGTGCTTGTGGTATACTATTCAAGAAATCTTTGCCCAACCAATGTCCTGAGGAGTTTTCTCTAATGTTTTCTTTAGTTATTTTATACTTTCAGGTCTTAGATTTAAGGCTTTAATCAATTTTGATTTGATTTTTGTTTATGATGAGAGAGAGTTTAATTCTTCTGTGTATAGATATCTAGTTTTCTTAACACCATTTATTGAAGAAACTGTTCTTTCCCCCATTTGTGTTCTCAGCATCTTTGTCAAAAATGAGTTCACTGCAGATATATGGATTTACGTCTATGTTCTCTACTCTGTTTCATTGGCCTGTGGGTCTGTTTTTATGCCAGTACCATGCTGTTTTGGGTACTGTGGCACTATAGTATGATTTGAAGTCATGTAAGTCTTTCAGTTTTGTTCTTTTTGCTAAGGATGACTTTGGCTATTCGGGGCCTTTTCTGGTTCCATATAAATTTTGGAATTATTATTTTCGTAAAGAATATCACTGATATTTTGATAGAGATTACATTGCCTCTGTAAATTGCTTTTAGTAATATGGATAGATTAACAAGAGTCTTCCTATCCATTAACATGAAGCACTTTTCATTTTCTTGCATCAATGTTTTATAGTTTTCACTGTAGAGATCTTTTACTTCTTTAGTTAAGTTTATTGGGAATTTAGTTTTATTTTAACTATTGTAAATGATATTACATTATTTGTTTTTCAGATTGTTCATTGTTGGCAGATAGAAGTGCTACTGATTCTTGTATATAAATTTCATAGCCTGTAACTTCACTGAATTAGTTTATTAGTTCAAGTAGTTTTTTTTTTTGTTTTTTTTGTTTTTTTTGAGACGGAGTTTTGCTCTTGTTACCCAGGCTGGAGTGCAATGGCACGATCTCGGCTCACTGCAACCTCCGCCTCCTGGGTTCAGGCAATTCTCCTGCCTCAGCCTCCTGAGTAGCTGGGATTACAGGCACGCGCCACCATGCCCAGCTAATTTTTTGTAGTTTTAGTAGAGATGGGGTTTCACCGTGTTGACTAGGATGGTCTCGATCTCTTGACCTCGTGATCCACCCGCCTCGGCCTCCCAAAGTGCTGGGATTACAGGCGTGAGCCACCGCACCCGGCCCTCAAGTAGTTTTTGATTCAGTCTTTAGGCTTTTCCAAATATAAGATGAAATCATCTTCAAACAAGGATAATTTGACTTTTTCCTTTCAAGCTTTGATTCCTTTATTTATTTATTTTTTGTCTTGTATGATTGCTCTAGTAATATGTTGAATAGCAGTGGTGAAAGTGGGAACACTTTTCATGTTCCCAATCTTAGAGAAAAACTTGCAATTTTTCTCTGTTTGGTATGTTAATAGCTGTGAGAATGTCATATGTGGATTTTTTTGTGTGTTGAAGTATGTTTCCTCTAAACCCAGTTTTTTGAGGATTTTTATCCTATAGGGATATTAAATTTTATCAAATGTTTTGTTCCAGCATCAATTATAATGATTATATAGTTTTGTCCTTAATTCTGTTGGTGTGTTACATTACATTGATTGATGTGTATATGCTGAACTATCCCTGCATCCCAGGGATAAATTCCACTTGGCCGTGCACAATTAACTTTTTGATATGTTGTTGAATTTGGTTTTCTATTTGATTGAGAATTTTTGTATCAATATTCATCAGGGATATTGGCCTGTAGCTTTCTTCTTTTAATGTGTATTTGTCTGGTTCTTGCTGAATTTCCAATTTTTGGCATATAGCTGTTGATGGCAGTCTCTAATGATTCCTGAATTTCTGTAGAATCAGTTGTAATGTGTCCTTTCCCTCTCTGATTTTTTGTAGTTTCACTAAAGATTTGTCAATTTTGTTTATTATATTTTTTAAAAAAACAACTTCATTTCATTGATTTTCAGTATTTTTTCTTTGCAACTTCATTTATTTTTATTCTAATCTTTTTATATATTTTTTTGAGACAGAGTCTTGCTCTCACCCAGGAAGGAGTCCAGTTGCATGATCTTTTGTGCCTCCTGGGTTCAAGCAATTCTTTTGCCTCAGCCTCCCAAGTAGCTGGGATTACAAGTGCATGCCACTATGCCCAGGGGTGTGTGTGTGTGTGTGTATGTGTGTGTGTGTGTGTGTGTGTTTAGTACAGATGGAATTTTGCCATGTTGGCCATGCTGGTCTCAAACTCCTTATCTCAACTGACCTACTTGCCTTGACCTCCCAAAGTGCTGGGATCAAAGGCATGAGCCACTGCACCCAGTTATTTCTATTCTAATCTTTACTACGTCTTTTATATCAATTTTGAGTTTGGGTTGCTATAAATTTTTGTCCCTTTGTGATTCATTTTTAATGCCTTATATTTTATTGTTTTCAAATTCATGGATTTATTTTTCAGTAGTACATTTTCTAGGGTTTGTTTGGGATATTGTATTTTTAATTTCAAACACTTTAGATTTTTCATTTTTAAGATTTCCCTTTTTTTCTAAACATTGATCTTTAACTCATTCATATTTTATGTTGCAGAGTTAACTTTGAGTATAAATTATGCCTTTATGTTTTTTAGTATCTTAAACATACTGATTTTCCATTATTTTTATTTCTATTTTATAAAATTAAATTCATATCTAAATTAATATTCTGATAATAGATTTTATCGATTGTCTTTCAGTATTGCATTTCTTCATTTGTTAAATATTGACTGTACACTCATTTTGTGAGGGAGGTTCTTTCTTTGTCTTTTTTATTCCAGTTCTGCCTCTTTCTCTCTGGGTCCAGCACACACCACACTCCCTGACATAGAGTTTGTAGTTTTCTCCTTCTGGTCCACTGAAGTTCCTGCCTAGCCAAAGAAGGGTCTCATAAGGGCAGTTTGGAAGTAAACTCTAATATGAAACTGGGAATATGGAAGACCTATTGTAGTTCCAGAGTAGGACTTGGCTCAGTTCTAATTATAATTTTGTTGGTTCTGTGTCCCTGGGTAGAACTGCCACTTTCTGGGGGCTCTAGCCTTAGGTAGCAATGGAGGAAATTTTTAAAATATTTTTTTCTGGAATGGAAAATGGACAATGACCTTGGCTTCAAGGAGTGTAACTATCTCGTGTCTGTCTTTTTCTTTCTTTCTTTTTTATCTTCCATTGTTCAGCCTAAATCAAACTTCCAGACATTACTAACTGTTTCAGGCTTGGTTAGTCCTTTTGTGTTTGTTCTATTTCTTCCATTTGTTGCAGTGAGGTATTTACCTTATATTTGATGCATGCTTTGTCTCTCTTTGTTTGCTTTCTCTCTAGTTCATCTCTTATTGCTCTGTTATTTAAGCCATTAAAGCTGATTGAAGTTTGAACATCTGTATCATATTCATCCAAAAATCTCTTAAGTATTCATGAATTTACCTTTACTTCACTCCTAAGTCATCTAAATTTCTCTCCAAAAACATCAAAAACTTCATCCAATATTTGTTCTACATGTTTATTGGACATCTTAGCAGCACCCAACGCAGTTTATTATTTTGACTCTTGTGACATCTATAAATTGAGAAATATCTCCTATCTCTAGAAATTTCTTCTTAGTCTCTTTGACTGCCTGGTTGATCTTAGCCAGAATATATTTCTTTTTCTACATTTGTTTTCTGAAAGGCTATATTCTAGTTTCATAATTTTAAAATTAATAATATATGCTCTCAATTTACCATTTATCACAAGACCACTTCTATGAGATTCGTATTTTACACCTATCAATGTAATTACATAGATGTATCTTACAGGTATCCCAAAATTTCTTATAGTAACAACTGGTTAGTTGCTCACTAAATACCTGCTTCTCGGAATACGGGCAGAATTATATTCACACATCCCTTGTGTTTGTGTTTATCACACCAATGGAATTTGAACAGAAGTGCTGGAACACGTAGGATTTGAAGCAGTGAAGAGTGGGCACACCTTTTTCACACTCTTTTTCTTCCTTTCACTTGCCTGCTAAATGATACATGGTAAATTGGAATGCATATATCAGAGAAAGAGATGTCTATATCCTGCAGATGCTCTAGTTTAGGGCCTTATGTCCTGGACAAAGTGCAACTGAAAAATCATTCTTCATGTTAATCCATTGGGTTCCATCTGTTACTGTAGCATACAGTAGCCTACCTTAGCTAATATATCACTAACATTTGTTTCTGTCCAAGTTTTTCTCTGACTAGGCTTCTGATACACCATTCTTTTTTCAGTTATTTAAATATGTAAAATTTTATTTTACTTTGGAGTCTGCTTTCTGTTGCCTGGAATGCTCTCTTCCTATCTTTGTCTCATACTTATTTTCTTCTCTTCTTTTTTTTAATCTTCAACTTTTGTTTATGAATCTTCTTTAAACAAGATATTAAAAAGTAGCACTCTTGACCCATTATTTTCCAGAAGTCTCCTATTTGTCTTATTTATAGCAGTTAGTAATTATATACATATAATTTATATATAGATAAATGAGCATACATACATGTGTATATACATATATATGTGTGTATATATATAAAGCTATATATTATGTGGTAGTTTATGTTTTGTCTTCCTAAAATAAAGGGAGTAGTTGGGCAGGAAAGTCCTAAAAAGTTGGGTTTCATCATTAATGTGTATTCACAACCTATTATAGAGCCTGGGATAAAACTGATGTTTAATGAATGTTTGTTATACGGGAAAATGCCTGAATGAATGAAGTAAAGGGCAAGTTGACCCTATTAATACCTTTTCTATGAAAAATCACCTTAAGACTTTCTGCTTTTTTAAAATAAGAAATGAAGGATTCTCCCCACCTAAATAGAGTGAAAGGGCAAAAACATCAGCTAAGATGTAGCACACCGTATTTTTGGAATTTAATGTTTGCTTATTTTTTTCAAATACCTTTTTATCTTCCTTTATGACCTATGCACCACCTGTTACAGAAATCCCCAGTAGCATTGACCATAAAAGGAATTCCTGACTGGGCACTGTGGCTCATGCCTGTAATCCCAGCCCTTTGGGAGGCCAAGGCAGGCAGATCATTAGGTCAAGAGATGGAGACAATTTTGGCCAACATGGTGAAACCTCATCTCTATTAAAAATAGAAAATTTAGCTGGGCATGGTGGCACATGCCTGTAGTCCCAGCTACTTGGGAGGCTGAGGCAGGAGAATTGCTTGAACCCAGGAGGTAGAGATTGCAGTGAACCAAGATTGCGCCACTGCACTCCAGCCTGATGACAGAGAAAGGCTTCATCTCAAAAAAGAAAAAAAAAAGGAATTCTTGCCATTCTTCTTTGGAAAACCACTGTGATTTGTTTATATGCAAACAACGTTTAGAATTAGAGTTTTTTGAAAGAAGGGTGTTTGAAGGTCAAGGTTTGGTGGTCAGTAAATGTGATAGACAATGTGTTACTACCATGTCATCTAAGTTGTCGAGGCAATGTTAATAGTGATGTACAAATAATTGTCTTCCCTAAAATATACCAGGTATTCATACCCTTTTCATAGTCATATATAAGCTATAACTTCCTCAAAGCCACCTCTAAACCAGTGAATACCACAATGCTAAAGTTTGGATTTATCTGGAATATTGAAATAAGGCTGCCATTTCACAATCTACTTTGAGTGGTATTTACATCATAGCCTCTAGAAGGCAAAGAAAACTAAAGTTTACAGACTCTCAGATAACTAATGTTCCTAAGTGGTATGTTTAATATTTAAATTATTTTTCCCAAAGTATTTCTTGACTTTCTAGAACTTTATAGAAATGTGTTATATAGATGCAGTATTTTAATGCACATGCATATACTATGCTGTAGAATATATATATATATATATGTATATATATATATATATATATATATATATTTTATTTCTCTATTGTCAGAGATAAATTGTGGATGATACATCGTATGTTCGAGAATCCTAATATAAAAGAGAGAGAGAGAATATATATGTAGACTGTATGGTGAAATATCTAAATTATCTTTCTATATATATTATACATATATTCAAGAAATTCAAGAATATATTCAAGGCTCTCTCTCTATTATGTATATATATAACTATATATGTATATATAGTTATATATATATAGTTTTATATATATATAGTTTTGTGTATGTATATATATAAAAGGGTGAAGAATCTTGCCTATCTCTCCAAATAACCTCATAATCTTACTTTTTTATGTAACCATGATTAATAACTGGTTTGCCTTCTTCTAGAACTTTATCAAACAATATTTATTTAATGTCTTCTATGTGCTATGCATTATTGATTCAGGTTAGAGATAAATAGGCAGGCTAACCAAGACAGGTAGTTTATTACAATAAAGTTGTTTCCTCATATACCTGTGGGTAAACACACCACCATTTTTTCCCTCAGCAATATACAAATAATATGCTTCTGTGTTGATATGTCTTAGTGTCCTTTATTCTTTTTAATTGGCATATATATACATATGTATACATATTTCTCTATATAGTCTATATTTTCCTTTTTCTTTTTAACAGGAAGACATTTATGTTGACAGTGTCTATATTTAATCATGGCACTTTTATGTTTATTAAGTTGTCTAATAATTTGTTCTCATAAATAATGTTGCAGTGAACAATAAAGATATTGGTTGGAGCTTATAAGAGTAGATTCATAGCAGAGATTATTCCATTTTGAAAAGGTGGAAAGATAAAATCCCTTATGAATTGTAAGCCTCCATGAGAAAATACAAAAATATTTCCATAGATAGGAAGAGCTAGCTTCTGAGAAAAAACTTCCCTTGAAGTAAAACAACTTTTCAGCTTACCATTCAAAACAGTTTGGGCATTGCTTTGTGTATTCAAATATAATAATTAAAACAGAGATAAAAGTCAAAAGATAAAATACAGGGGCACAACAACATCGTTGTTATACTAAGGAATAACAAACTGGCATAATAAAAAGAGAATAATGTATACATTCAACTGCAATCTGTTGTTAAAGTACACTTAAGGGCATTTGGAGAAAGAAAATAGTAACTGAAATAAAGAGAATAAAACATGTAGTGAGGAGGAACACAATATGGGTCAAAAGAGCAAGTTCTTTTCCAGCAAGTATTTTTTTCTCTCTTTTTGGACATTTATATTTCTTATATTCTTTGAACATTAAATTATAAACACACAAAAGTTACATGATATTGCATTGACTATACAACCCCTGAAATTAATTCTTAAACAGAGTGCTCACTTTACACTTCACTGTTTTAAGAAAAACCTCTGCATATTGAAGGCACATGCTCACTCTGCACAACCCCGATATGCATGTGTCTCAGCTAATAAGGTATTGTACATTGTGAAAACTGGCTGCATTATTTTACATTTGAAAAGTTGATATATTTTTACTGATCTTTATTTTTAACAATCACATAATTACTTTTCTTTTTTAATCTAGTAGGCTTGAGGGCAGTTTGGAAAAATAAAATAATTTGGCCAGAAAAAAATTTTATGCAGAATCATCGTGGAATCCAAAACCATATTGTTATACTTTACTACGTGCTTCTGGATATGAACAGCTGGGTCTAATTACTTTCAGTTTACCTTATTAGAAGTATATGACTTAAATCTAAATGTACTGAATATATTGGTATGTTATTATCATAGAACTTAAGATGTCACCTCCTCTTCCTTGTCAGAGAAGAGAGAAGCGTCTTCCGCAGTGTGGTTCCGTTCTCTAATAGCCATCTCTGTAACAGCATAGAAGTGGACATGACTGAGCCACTGAGTCTGACTAGAAAAGGAAGAGGATATCTGTAGGTGATGAACAGAAAGTAGGCTGGCTATCAAATATTTTCAGGATGTTTTACAGTTTGTTTTACATGCAGGAACAACTTTAAAATATTTTTCTCTCTAAAGTAAGCACTAGGAAAGAAATAAAAATTAGAGTCAAAATCAATGAAATTTAAAATAGAGAAACAATAGAGAAAATTACTAAAGCCAACGATTCATTCTTTGAGAAAATCTGCAAAATTAATAAAGTTCTAGTCATGCTAACAAAGAAAAAAAGAAGATACCAATGACCAATAGGAAATAAAGAGGGGTCTTCACTGTGGATTCCATAGATATTACAAGAATAATGTATGACTGCTACAAACAATTCTTCATTCATAAATAACACAACTTAAGTAAAGTTGTAGAATTTCTTGAATGACACTACTTACAAAACTCACTGAAAGAGAAACAGATAATCTAAAAAGCTTCACATCTATTAAGAAATTGAAATCATAGTGTAACACTTTCCCAAAAACAAAACATTAGGCCAGTATAGTTTTATAGGTGACTTCTACAATACACTGATGAAATAATTAACATAATTCTATACATCCTCTCCCAGAAAATATAAGAAGGCATGTTTTTTTAGTATCCAAACTAGACAAATACGTTTAAAAAAGCCTAAAGATCATTACCTGTCATGAGCATAGATGCAGAATAACAACATAGTATTAGCTAATTCAATCTGGAAATATTTAAAATGAATTTTAAAAACTATGACCAAGTGGAGTTCATAAGTGCCTAATATAATAAAGGGCATAGGTAAACAAACTCTACAGCTAGCTTCATACTTAATATCTAGAGATGAAATATTTTCTGAGATTAGAAACAATACAAGGATATAATCTCACCATTGTTATTTAACACTGTACCAGAATTCCTAGCTATTGTGATAAAGGAAGTAGTAAAGCAAAAATCATACATATAAAAAAGGAAAAGAAGAAATAATCTGTATTTATTTGCAGATGACATAGATGTCTATGTAGATAATTCCAAAAAACTTCAAACAAACACAACAAATCATTTCTGAAACTAGTAAGTTTAGCAAGATTACAGGATACAATGCCAATGTCCGAAGCCAATTGTTTTCATATATATATATATATTTTATACTTGCAGTGAAAAAGCGGAATTTGAAAACAAAATAAAGACAAAAACCCTATATAGTAGCAACAAAATTGGAAGTAGGTAGATATAAATTTAAAAAGTAAAATATGTACAGGATATATATATAGAGAGAGAGAGAAAAAAAAAAAAACCCAGGAAACACTGATTGTAGATATGATAAAAAATCTAAGAAAATGGGGAGATAAACTATCTTTATGAATTGGATGACTCAATATTTTTTAAAAACGTCAGCTCTTTCCATTTTTTTTTTCTTTTTTTTTCCTAAAATTCAATGCAACCCTATTCTAAATAATAGTAAGAATTATTTGGGAGATACCAAAAATTGATTCTAAGATTACTTGAAAAGGCACAGTTGCTAAAACAGCCAAAACAATTCTGAAAATGAACAAAGTGAGAAGACTCATCTTACTCAATATACAGAGTTATAAAATTAGAGTTAATAAGATAGTGTAAAAAGATACACACACGACTCTATGTAACTGAGTTAGAGTCAAGAAATAGACCCATAGGGGTATTCAAGTGATTTTTTTTTTTAAATAAAAGTACCAGGGTAAATCAAAGAAGGAAAGATCGCCTTTATAACAAGTGGTTTTAAGACAACTGCATGTCCATAATTATTTTTCTTAAAAAAAAAACATACATTGAAACATACCTTACACTTCTCTAAGAGAAATAACTCAAAGTGGATCAAAGACCTGAGAATAAAATGTAAAACTACAAAACTCCTAGGAAAAACTCGTAGAAGAAAGTATACATGAGCTTGAGGCACAGGAACCAACTTGAAAGAGCTCCTAAGGCCAAAGACAGAAAAATTTAATTTGAGTAATAAAATAAATAACACAGTATATGATTCAAATCTAAAGTAGAACCTCAATATCTATGAGTCCATACAAATATAAGTAAACAGAAGAAAGAGACAATTCCTCACATAGAAAAATTCCAAATTTTCTATGTGGATTGAGTTTCATCACCTTCCCCATTGAGTGTGACCATACTTAGTACCTTAATACCAAATTGTTGAGTATGGAAGTGGATGATATAAAGGAAGTTTAAACAACTTTGCTGTGAAGGAATGTGGCAAACACTACCCTGGTCTGGTGATCAAAGTTAATGTCATCGTTGATGAGTCACATTCATAGTACTTATGCTGGATATAAACTGATGAAAAATGATACTTTACCTCTGTGAGCTTCCTCCCAAAAAACATATAACCCCAGTCTAACCTTATGAAAGGCATCAGTGAAACCAAATTGAGTGGAATTCTATCACATACTTGACCAGTAGTCATCAAAATGATCAAGCCATCAACAAGGAAAGTCTGAGAACTTGTTATAGACCACTGAAGTCTAAGGAGAGAAGATTAATAACAGTGGTATGATTTCCTGGAACAGAAAATATATTAGGATAAAACTAGTGACATCAAAACACTGGGAAGAATTAAGTTAAAAGTAATGTATTAATTAGTCAGTGGTGATTCCTTAGATGTGAGTAATGTTCCATAAAAGTATAATATATTAACTCTAGGGGAAATGAGATGAGGGGTATATCAGAACTCTTAGTTCCTTTGCAAATTTTCTGTAAGTCTAAAACTATTTTGAAGTAACACACTTATTTTAAACAAATGTTTCTTTCAACACTACAGGCTACAAAGACACATAGAGGGAGCAACACACACTGGGGATGTTCAGAGGGTTGAAAGGGAAAGGACAGAGAGGATCAGGAAAAATAACTAATGGGCACTAGGCTTAATACATGGATGAAGAAATAATCTGTATGACAAAACCCCATGACACAAGTTTATCTACATAACAAACCTGCCCTTGTACCCCTAAACTTAAAATAAAACTTAAACACAAACAAGCAAACCAAAAAACACTAGACTGTGGATTACCACAGAGAAAATGCTTAGTCAAGACAGAGCTATGAAAGATCACAGTGCAGCACTTAACATTTTTCAGAAGGTGTTAGAGATCTTTGAAGTTTCTATGGAGTTATAGTAATTAAGACTTGTTTTTTTAAATATACTTAGTAAGAAAAGAAGCAAACAATAATGCTAATTATAAGGAACTTGAAAGTAAAAGCAGACGTGCAACACAAATTAGATTTTACGGGGCAAGAATGATATGCTACTAATTGATCACAGTGGAAACAGAAAGGATTCCTTACCTTCAATTTGGTCACAGATCAAGATAGTCGGAGAGTCACCTAAAATTTCATAACATAGATTATAGCTGTTATAGAAAGCGTAATTATTAATATGTTTTTTCATTTCTAAAGTCCCACTATCTGTCAAAGGATTTGTTAATAGATGGTTAGGATTGCACCAAGTCCTGAGAAATTTAGAATTTTTGAGGAAGTTGCACATGTATGTGAATAGTGTATTATAGATACTTGCTAAGTTATATAATAGAAGTGTGGACACTATGCAATTAAAAAAATAATAAAGGAAGTAGAAAATGTTGCCTATGGCAATTGAGAAAGATCTTGCATGGCAGAATTCTAAATTATATCATATTTTCTGCATTAAGTACTTGTCTTTTTAATATTATGGTTGATGGTTTGTAGTTCTCCTTGAAGACGTCCTTTACATTCTTTGTTAGCTATATTCCTAGGTATTTTATTCTCTTTGTAGCAATTGTGAATGGCAGTTTGTTCTTGATTTGGCTCTCTTTAAGTCTGTTATTGGTGTATAGGAATGCTTGTGATTTTTGCACATTGATTTTGTATGCTGAGACTTTGCTGAAGTTGCTTATCAATTTCAGGAGATTTTGGGCTGAGACTATGGGGTCTTCTAAATATACAGTCATGTTGTCTGCACATAGAGACAATTTGACTTCCTCCTTTCCTAATTGGATACCCTTTATTTCTTTTTCTTACCTGACTGCTCTGGCTAGAATTTCCAATATTATATTGAATAGGAGTGGTGAGAGAGGGCATCCTGCCAGATTTCAAAGTGAATGCTTCCAGTTTTTGCCCATTCAGTATGATATTGGCTGTGGGTTGGTCATAAATAGCTTTTATTATTTTGAGATACATTCCATCAATACCTAGTTTATGCAGAGTTTTTAGCATAAAGGGCTGCTGAAATTTAATCAAGGCTTTCTCTGCATCTATTGAGATAATCATGTGGTTTTTGTGTTTGGTTCTGTTTATGTGGTGAATTACGTTTATACACTTGCGTATGTTGAACTAGCCTTGCATTCCCAGGATGAAGTCTACTTGATCATGATGGATAAGCTTTTTGATGTGCTGTTGCAATCAGTTTGCGAGTATTTTATTGAAGATTTTTGCATCTATGTTCATCATGGATATTGGCCTGAAGTTTTCTTTTCTTGTTGAGTCTCTGCCGGGTTTTGGTATCAGGATGATTTTGGTTTCATAAAATGATTTGGGAAGGATTCACTCTTTTTGGATTGTTTGGAATAGTTTCAGAAGGAATGGTACCAGCTCCTCGTAGTATGTCTGGTACAATTCGGCTGTGAACCCACCTGAACCTGGGCTTTTTTTAGTGGGTAGGCTATTAATTGCTGCCTCACATTCAACCACTACTCAATTAAATAAGAGAGGACACAAACAGATGGAAAAACATTCCATGCTCATTGTTAGGAAGAATCAATATAGTGAAAATGGCCGTATTGCCCGAAATAATTTATAGGTTCAACGCTATCCCCATCAAGCTACCAATGACCTTCACAGAACTGGAAAAAAACACCTTAAATTTCATATGGAACCAAAAGAGAGCCCGCATAGCCAAGTTAATTCTAAACAAAAAGAACAAAGCTGGAGGCATCACACTACCTGACTTCAAACTATACAATAAGGCTACAGTAATAAAAACAGCATGGTACTGGTACCAAAACAGATATATAGACCAATGGAACAGAACAGAGGCCTCGGAGGCAACACCACACATCTACAATCATCTGATCTTTGAGAAACCTGACAAAAACAAGCAATGGGGAAAGGATTCCCTGTTTAATAAATAGTATTGGGAAAACTTGCTAGCCATGTGCAGAAAGCAGAAACGGTACCCCTTTCTGACACGTTACACTAAAATTAACTCCAGATGGATTAAAGACTTGAACATAAGACCTAACACCATAAAAACCCTAGAAGTAAACCTAGGCAAAACCATCAAGACATAGGCATAGGCAAGGGCTTCATGACCAAAACACAAAAAGCATTGGCAACAAAAGCCAAAATAAACAAATGGGACCTAATCAAACTCCACAGCTTTTGCATAGCAATAATTAGAGTGAATTGGCAACCAACAGAATGGGAAAAATTTTTTGCAATCTACCCATCTGACAAAGGGCTGATATCCAGAATCTACAAAGGACTAAGACAGGTTTACAAGAAAAAAACAAAGAAGCCAATTCAAAAGTGGGCAAAGGATATGAACAGACACTTTACAAAAGAAGACATATTTGAGGCCAACAAACATACAAAAAAAAATGCCCATCATCACTGGTCATTAGAGAAATGCAAATCAAAACTACATTGAGATACCATCTCACATCGGTTAGAATAGTGATCATTAAAAAATCTGGAGACAACAGATGCTAAGAGGATATGGAGAAATAGGAACACTTTTACACTGATTGTGGAAGTGTAAATTAGTTCAACCATTGTGGAAGACAGTGTGGCAATTCCCCAAGGACCTAGACATAGAAATTCCATTTGACCCAGCAATCCCATTACTGGGTATATATCCAAAGGATTATAAATTGTTCTATTATAAGGACACATGCACACGAATTGTCATTGTGGCACTATTTACAATAGCAAAGATCTGTAACCAACCCGAATGCCAATTGATGATAGAATGGATAGGGAAAATGTGGCACATATACACCATGGAATACTATGCAGCCATAAAAAAACGATGAGTTCGTGTCCTTTGTAGGGACATGGATGAACTTGGAAACCACCATGCTCAGCAAACTGACACAAGAACAGAAAATCAACACTGCATGTTCTCAGTCATAGTTGGGTGTTGAACAATGAGAACACATGGACACAGGGAGGGGAGCACTACACACTGGGGTCTGTAGGGGGGAACTAGGGGAGGGACAGTGGTGGGTGGGGAGTTGGGGAGGGATAACATGGGAAGAAATGTCAGATATAGGTGATGGGGAGGAAGGCAGCAAACCACACTGCCATGTATGTACCTGTGCAACAATCTTGCATGTTCTTTACATGTACCCCAAAACGTAAAACACAATTTTATTTACATATATATATAAATATTCTGGCTGTTGAACTGGGAATGACACACAGAGAACTATTGCTCTTTACTGAATATTATGGTTGTCTCCAGAGAAAGGACATGTGTGATTATTGGAGTTGTGAGAATACCTAACTTCTCTGCTCATGAAACAACCTTCTTGCAACAAACAAACAAACATACAAACAAAAAAAGGCTGAGAAACAAATTATGGTCATTCATAACTGATTCTATGATAAACTTTTTTCATAAATAAACAAGGTAACTTCAAGCAAAACAGTTTTGATATTGCATAAAAAATGTGCTAACATTTGAAGGCTCTACTTAACTCAGTGAACAAATATTTCCTAAATGATTAAAACATAATGTAAGCAAAATCATGCAAGAGGTAAAAGAGCTCCTCAAAGGGCAGAAACAAAAACAAAACCAAATACAACCCAAAACCCTCAAAACCACTGATAGATTATAATGCAGCAGAGTACAAAAAGTTAATTGAATAATTTCAGATTTCATATTGTAGCTAGTCATTGTTGAGTTTTGATATGGTAACAAGAAGAATATCCACAATTATCTTAAAAGACTATTAACATAGTTCTTTGCAAACTAGATGTCTACATATATTTTCTTATATATAACCAAAGACACATATTGTACTAGATATGTTTTGAGACATTAAAGAGATTAGCAAAAATACAAAAATATGCTACTCTTTCTACTATAGTATTTGTTTTGAAATATTTTACTTTTAACACATAGTAAGATTATTTTTAAACATAAATTTATAAAATAAAAATTATCAATTATAATATTTAATGCATCAAATATTGACATAAAAATGCATATCCACAAAACATCTTTGTGGTTGTCAATAAGTTTTTAAATGCATAGAGTCTCTGATACTAAGTAGTTAAAAAGCTTCTACTTTACAAGATAGCACCTCTAAGGTTATGGTGAAAAAAATCACTAGTTTGTTTATCTCACTAACTATGCAAACTCACTTAAACTAGAAGCCATCAATTGCATTAAAAATAGTCATTAGAAACTAATAGAATCTGAGTTATGACTATTTTACTCTAATAAGCTATAGATGATCATATTTTAAGTAACTAAATATTCTGCTCTTTTGAATGGTGGCAAAAGAGCCACCATTCTGTCTGTGGTTCTGTCTCAAAATTTTAAGGATTATCATCATTGACTTTTCATTCCTGATTTACTGATGTGATGTTATATCTAAGAAATACAAGTAGCAAATCTAAATCAGTAAACCTAAATACTTGTGGTTAGTTTAAAATAATAGTTCAACTTATGCTAGAACGTTAATGAAGACTTCTTTACAGGCTAACAGTGCTTAGTTAGGATGTACAGAAATGAAGAAAAGCAAACAAATTCTGTGACACATGAAAAATAACGTTTTCTCTCTAAATCCTATTTGAAATTCACACAAAGGAGTAACAGTTTATAAAATGAATATATATAATGAATATATATAATGAATCAAGTTGGACATTACATTTGTAAATTCAGACACAAACGAAAATTATGAGAGGATAAACATGTAAATTGATCGATTGGTTCAGAATAAAAATCACATAAATTACTAGCAGGTGGCATAGCAATATGCAGAATAATTCCTTCAATCCAAAAAAAATTTTGGTTAGTGAAATGAAGAAATAAATCATTCTATATTAAAGATTATAGAATATTTTTTCTCTGCTTTCAAGGAAATATAACAAGAATATATATCACAACCATCACAATAAAGATTCCCTCGCATGGGACCATTTTTCAGAGACTGAAACTGTAATTGATTTTAGAAATTCCACCAGGCACACTAAGAGTAAAAACATAGGAAGAAACAATTATGATGGATGGCTATGGATGTGCCTCCCATTAGATCTGTGTTTGAAATAACTGAAGTAAAGGTGGACATTTCTCTCCCTTATTTGTTTAGTTTTATATGTTCATTTCACCTCTTGCTTGCACAGCATACACCAATTTGTATTCTCAAGTGGTAGTTTTGTGTCTAGGATTCAGTGTGAAAAGTGTATACATTTTCTGTTTTTTACAAAGTGAAAGTGGCAGAATGTCATCTACCACACAAAGAAAAATTAGGGGTGAGTTGTAGGGGCATGGTTGTGCCAATGGCTTTGAACAAAACACCACTGGGAACACATCTGCCACTGAACAAGCGGGTTTAAAGCACATTGAAGTGAGGGAGTTCCTCACACCATGAGGAGCTGTGGCATGTCTTAGTAAGATGTCAGAAAGGACTTCTTATGAGATGTGGGCCTGGGTTAGGTGATCTTGGAAAGGACTTAAGGAAGCAGGACTTTGCTATGGATTGGATGCTGCTATCGGGGAGTTGAGGTTACTACTAAGACTAGATATTTCAATATACTTTTCCTAGAAGAAAAAAAAATTATTAGACATAATACATGAAGGGACAACAGCCAGCATAGTCACCATGACCACTTTTGTGGTTTGGGAAACACAATTTAAAAAAGAAAAATTTATCTAAATCCTCATTGTTCATAAGTCTAGATCCTTAGCATGGCTTTTGGACTATATTCACTTAACATCTTTATTTGTTCAGGCTTTAATCTTTAGTGCCTGTCAAAATGGTCTTCTTACTACTTTTTTCCCAATTTAAAAATGATGTATTTCTCTTTTCAAATGTGGACTGCTTAACCCACCCTTCCTTCCTTCCTTTTTTCTTTCTTTTCTTTTATTTTTCCTTCCTTCTTTCAAAACCTTGATTCCCTCTTCTAGGTAGCCTTAGCGTCTCAATGACATCTCTCCCTCCATTGTATGCAAAGCTGATGTTATAAACTCTATTTTGAAAATTAATAAGATTTTGCATAGTAACAGTTTCATAAGCCTTGTTGATAAGGTATACATTTCTGGCATTGCTGCTTACATTTTTGTGTTTGGTCTTTATATCTCTAACTAAATTTACATTAGGGATTTAAAAAAAAAACAAACATCTCAAATATTTATGACCTTTGTCATGTCATTTATTTATTCCTTATAACACTAGCACTATATTTTACAGACTATAATGGTTTGATAAATATTCATTAATTTGATTTTCTGGGATGTATGCTACAGTAAAACAACCTTGTATCACTATTCACAAAACCTCCTTATAATTGTTTTCAATTGCCTACTCCCAGGAATATTAGTGTTTTATTACACATTTCTGAGACATTGGTCTGAGGAATTTGTGGAGCCAAGGTTGTATATATTATACACTATTAGTTAATTACTACCAATAATTTTAATTAACTATTTTGCATCGATTATACCTACCACAACCAAGAAGGAAACAATGAATTAGAAATATGTCATTTAGGCCAGGCGTGGTGGCTCATGCCTGTAATTCCAGCACTTTGGGAGACCAAGGTGGGCAGATCACAAGGTCAAGAGATCGAGACCATCCTAGCCAACATGGTGAAACCCTGTCTCTACTAAAAATACAAAAATTAACTAGGCATGGTGGGCATGCCTGTAGTCCCAGCTACTGGGGAGGCTGAGGCAGGAGAATCACTTGAACCCGGGAAGTGGAGGTTTCAGTGAGCCAAGATGGTACCACCACACTCCACCCTGGCCACAGAGCAATACTCCATCTCAAAAAGAAAGAGAGAGGGAGAGAGAGAGAGAGAGAGAAAGAAGAAATAAATAAATAAATAAGTCATTCATTTAGGAAGTATCAAGTAAGAGAGGTACAATTTCAACAGGCATTGGGGTGAATGCTTTGTCTCTTCTTGTAATGCTTCCTTGCAACTGGCAGGTTTTCAGACAAGACAGCTAGCATGGCACTCCACTACTCAGGGAGGACAGCTAACAGCACTTTAGTCTCCTGTTCACTTGCTAAGTCATGGCTCTCTGGGGAATGGAGAAAGTCATAATCTGATGAGGCATGTGGAAGAAGAAGCTGAGCATAAGGTATTCAGATCCCATCATCATAGAGCACATGTCCATCTCTATTTTCTTTACTTTAAATTTAGTGTCAGGCCCAGGAGGTCCAGTGATGCTTGAATAACTCTCTCTATTCTAGGTTCCTTCAATGTCTATTTCATCATTAATAAAAGAGGTACCCAGGGTTTTCAACTCTGTTTCCCTTTTGAGTTATTCAAGATGTTTCAGATCTCAGATGGAGAAGAGTAGTTCTTCTTTGAGTTCCCTCATTCCCCTAACAGAGAGATTAGGCTAAAAGATAGCTCTAATTTAACAGAAATAAAATGTAGAGAAAAAATACTATTGGATTATCTTAAACATTGATACTTAACACATTTTAAAACTGTATATGCTTCAAAAACCTTCCTTGACAAGCTCTAGCTAATCCTTCAGGGTCCTGAGGGAAGGGGAAAAATGATATCAGAGCAGAGAGGGGCAGATGATTTAATCTTATCAGAAGAGCCGTAGGAAGAGAAAGAAAAAAAGAAAATTTGAAAGTGATGACAAGTCTAAAGTATTAGTGAACTTTTAATTATTCATCTATTTCTGTAGGATCCCAATGATTGATTCTGAATATTCAAATTCAAATGTGTGTTTTACTTAAATGTGCGATTCTATTCTTTTATATTGTATGTCATCAGAGGAAAATTAAGAATCAATGGGCTACTGTTGCCTTTGGGTTAATGCTTGCTAAGATTTAGTGTTGTATGTATTCATTCTTATGATCTTTAAAATAACTTTGAGTCATAACTGTCATAAGACACATTTTAAATTTATTTTTAAGAAAATGCATTTTAAATATAGGAAACTAAAGCACAGAATGATAAATTCATTCAAGGTTGCACAAATATTAAGTAATGGAGCAGGAAATTAAACCCAGGGTGTTTGAATTCAGACACTATTCCTTTATTGCATTGATAAATTATGCATCTATTTTCTATCAGACTATTTCTCTATCTAGTCATCTACTTATCATTTATCAGTCTATATATTTTGTAGAAGAGTATATAGAAATATACAAGAAAATGCCGCAGCATAATTCAAAGATTCACTTAAGCAACATGTATTTGCAATAAAGAAAAGAGAAAATCTTACAATAATACAATAATGGCTTATGGAATGGAACATAGATGTTTCTCATATAAGAAGTCCACCAGAAGGAAATCGTTTGCTTTGATTCAGTGGCTTAATGATGCTATAGCCAATATTTCTGTAATTTCTTTTTCTTTTTTTCTTTTTTATGAGACAGAATCTTGCTCTCTTGCTCAGGCTGGAGTGTAGGGGTGCGATCTTGGCTTACTGCAAACTTCACCTCCCAGGTTCAACCAATTCTCGTGCCTCAGCCTCCCCAGTAGCTAATACAAAAATTAGCCAGGCATGGAGGCATACACTACCATATCCAGCTAAATTTTGTATTTTTAGTAGAGATGGAATTTCACCATGTTGACCAGGCTGGTCTCAAACTCCTGACCTCAGGTGATCCACCCACCTCACCCTACAAGGCTACAGTAACCAAAAGAGCATGGTACTCCTTCCAAAACAGACATAGACCAATGGAGCAGAACAGAGACATCAGAAATAACGCTACACATCCACAACCATCTGATCTTCAACAAACCTGACAAAAACAAGCAATGGAGAAAGGATCTCCTATTCCATAAATGCTGCTGGAAAAACTGGCTAGCCATGTATGTTGGTTTTAATTATAAAAATATGGTAGATACTCATAAACTCTTCATTTATCCCAGTAACTAAAATATGATCAATGTTTGAATCAGGTATTCATTATTCTGTCCAGACAAGACCAAATCCATTAAATAAAGGAAATTCCATTAAGATCCAGTAAAACAAACAAAAGAATAATGACTTTAAAAAGAATACTATTAGCATTAACAGAAAATAAAATCACATACTTGTAGTTACCATTTTAAAGGCCCAATGCAGCATTTGTACATGTAATAAAGATGCATATTTTCCATAGAAACAGTGATTTTGTCCTTGATAATTCATACTTCCTTATTTGAAACATGTATAGTCTGTAGTCTGCTATACTAATAAATAACTGGAAAAAAAGTACAACAATAAGCCAATAAGCAAATAAAATACAACACAATTAATTATTATCAGTTCCTGGACATGAATATCTCAGACTTAAACTTACATGAGATTCTTTTGGTAGCAGTTTTTGTGTGCATGGTTTCAGAGTTCATATATTCTCATCTGTGGGGTAGAGTTAAGATTCATTTTCTATTTAACTTGTGGCTGAGTTGTATTCTTTTGTTGTTGCTGTTGTTAAACAAATCAATTCTTTCTTAGATGTAGTATATTGATTTTTTGGTTCACCTATTTTCAGTGACCTATATTTCAGATGGCTGGTATGTTAAACCATTTGAAAACTGCCAAACATTTATTGATAGAGACAAAACAAACCAAGATATATAGAAATATTAAAAGCTTTTTTGCTTAGGAAATATTATTTTCTAATTGCCCCCAACATGTTCTTTTCTAAGCCTACTTACTTCAAGTTCTGGTATTGATTTCAGCCTTCATGGGCTGCTTACCCATATGCCTATGTGATCATCTTTGTTGGTTATTGCATCCCATAGCTCTCTGTGAACTTCTTTCTAAAATTTTTTCTGATGGGTACTGATAACAACAATGAAGTATGACACAAATGGTTTCAAATTTGAAATCAATTCTTCTCACTCAACATTTTTGTGGTATATTTTCTGTACTACCTAATTCTGTGTCTCATTTAATATAATTCCTTTTGTATCTTCCTCACTATCCCAATTCATCATAAACTTAGAGGTCATGTGCTTAGTTCTGTGCGATCTTGTGATCATATAAATAATACTTAATAAACTCCCATATATATATATATTAGTTCTGTCCCTCCTATTAGTTCTGTCCCTCTAGGGAACTATGATTAATACAGACTTTGGTACCAGGAGTGGTTCTAGAGGAACAGAATATTAAGGAAGAAGTTCTTTCATTGGTTTTGTGGTTTTTGGAGTTGGCAGCTTAATATGATTAGACCCCAAAATACTAAGGACTCTATTTCTAATAGTATGAAGAACACTGATAGTCCTTGGCATGAAGTTTTTAGAGAGTTATGCAAAATAAATACATTTGTTATTCCTGATTCACCCCTCATGAAAGGCAAGGAGTTTAGTGTATCTATACATACTACTTTTGACCATATATGGAGAACCAAGGAACATAATGAAGCTGATTGGTTGCTCCTAAGTCTAGTGGACAAAGTGATGAAAGAAAATGATGAACTCAGGGATTCTGTCTCCTGGCTTCACAAGCAGATACTGAGCCTCAAATCTGCTATGACTGCCCTGAGTGAGAGCCTTATCTCCTGTCAAGAAAGAGCTGAAATTGTGGAAAAACAGACATAATTTATATGAGGTCTTATCATGCGAATGGCTGACCTGCAATGAAAGGTGCAGGCAGAGCCTCTTCAGATGTCTGCTGTTAAAGTGAGGGCATTGGGCATTGATTGGGAAAGAACGAGACCCTGCAACTTGGAATGGGGACATGTGGGAGGGCCCTGATGAGGCTGGGTACACTGAGTCTGTAAATTCTGATGAACCTTTTTTATTGCCAGAAAAAAACAGCTTCCCATCCTTCGTAGTGGCAACATTCCCTCCCCCACCCATGCTGCCATCAACTTTTCTGCCTTTGTCTGAAGAGATAAACCCTGCCCTGCCTGAGGGAAGAGTGATGGCCTCTCTTGAGGCAGCTGTCAGGCAAAATAATGTTGATTCTCCTTAGGAGCCACCCCCAACACCCCTGTTAGCTTCCAGGACTAAAACTAGACTAACATCCCGGTGGGCCCCTAGAGGTGAGATTGGAAGTGTGACCCATGAGGAGGTGTGCTGCACTCAAAAAGAACTGCTTGAGCTCTCTAATTTATATAAACAGAAATCTAGAGAACAGGCATGGGAATGGATATTAAGGGTGTGGGATAATGGTGGAAGGAATATAGAGTTGGATCCGGCTGACTTTATTGATTTGGGCCCACTAAGTAGGGACTCTGCATTTAATGTTGCAGCTCAAAAAGTTAGAAAAAGCTCTAATAGTTTATTTGTTTAGTTAGCTGAAATATGGAATAAGATGGCTCACTGTAAGCAAGCTGAAAAAAACCGTATCTCCCTTGGTTTAATGTAGACGAAGAGATCCAAAGGCTTAGGGAGACTGGGACGGCAGAGTGGATTAGTCACTTTCGACCTACCCATCCCAGTTGGCCGGGTCCAGAAGCTGTCCCGTTGACCAATGCCTTGTGAAATAGATTCATGAGGGCATCATCTGCATCTTTGAAAAGCCCTGTAATTGCTCTTCTCTGTATGTCAGATCTAAGAGTGGAAAAACCGCAGTCACTGAACTACAAAATTTAAATACAATGGGAATAATTGAATCCCAAGCTGTCGGGGGCCAAGCGACAGCACTCAATTGTCAAAGGCAAGGCGGGTGTAGCCACCATAATGGACAGCAGAGGCAGAGTGGCAATCAGAAGAGCCTGACTCGTGTAGAGCTCTGGCATTGGCTAATAAATCACTGTGCTCCTAGAAGTGAAAATCATAGGAAGCCTACTGCATTTCTACTTAATTTATATAAGGGGAAAACTTCTAAGTCGAATGGACAAAAGACTAATTTGAATCATAGAAACAGCTTGTCTTGTCTGTTTTGTTTTGTCAGCTGACTACTCGCAGTTTCGTTTCTCGCTCAGCTGAAAGAAGGTGCTTTGCTTGATTTTATGCCTGCATCCTGGGGGCAGCCTGTAATCAATAACTTGATGTAGGAGTAAAAAGATATGGCTTCCTTACCTCAGTTGAAACAAACCAAGGAACTTCCAGCTCCAGAGTGCTCCATAATATCCAGTTGAGGCCACCATTGAAATTTCATCATAATTCAGTCTCTCAACCTGCCAAATCCTACTCTCTTCACCTCTCCTCCTGAATAAACCACTTGTACACAAATTTCAGAGACAGAATGTATCTGGGAATTTTGTTTATGGCAGGTGGTGCCAACTCTGTTGTCATAGGAGGCTGACTCTGAAATGAAGTTTTAAAGCTGGATTACCCAGTGACTATCTGGCAGTTAAAATATTATTACTTGTGAAAGATGAAGCCCTTATTGTCCCTTGCAGGTGACTGTGGTGTAGACATTCAGCTTTCACTGCTGGTGACCTGGAGTGGGGTATCAAGGGAAGGGAAAATGCTAATGTGCACTCTATATCAGGTTTTTGATGGGCTTGGAGGAGGTAGTATATGGAGTAAGACGGCTGTTGCTGGGAATCATCAATGCACTGAGGAAAATTCATCAAAAGCTGAAGGTAAATAATTCCGAAATAAGACAAAGCATGAAAAACAGAGAGATGTTGTTATAGCACATAAAGAGACTTAATTTATACAACCAAAGGACAGAACAAGATGAGGATCTGGCTCAGGTCTTGTTTATGAGAGCAGAGAGCTCCAGAGAGGGTTGACTCCCCAACATTTGGCCGTTTATATGCCAAAGTCATGATACTGAATATGAAGGAGTGAGACCCTTATACTTGGAATAAGAATATCTGGATTGGTCCACTTAAAGCCTGGAGTCTCCAGATTTCCTTGAACCTTTTGGTTTTGCATTTATAGCCCGCTCTTTCCTGTGATTGGCTAGAGCTCTTCCCTTTCTTTGAGACACTGCAGGGGTTTCTGGTTTTCATAAAACACATACACCTCCTTCAGACTCTAATTACACCTCCTTTCCTTACCTGTGGAGGAAGACATTGGACCTACAAAGAGAGGAAAGAGATTGTATGTCACATTGCTGCAGCACCCAGACAATATGTTCCAGAAGGTGCAGGAAAAGTGCATGTGGGCCCAGATAATAAGAGTGTTGGATCAAGAGGGTTGAAGTATAAAGTTGGATAAGGAAGAGCTGTAGAATAGGATTAAACATCCTGGTGGTAGGAGATGCTGTGCTCCCTGATAGCAACTGAAATAGTAGGATCTTGAGCTAGTAGAGGCCACATGGAAGCCCTGGTCCATCAGTAGCAAGGAGGATGATTTCACTAGAATGACTATCTTCTCCAAAACTCATGTGGAAATTTAATTGCTGTGTATCACAATATCACTTTGTACCCCATAAATATGTATAATTATTACATGTCAATTAAAAATCAAATTAAGAAAATAAATTTAAAGGCCAATTGATGGTATCAAAAGGTGAGACATTTAACAGGTATTTAGGTCAGAAGGGCTCTGCCCTCATTAATGGATTAATGCCATCTATCATGGGAGTGATTTTGTTATTATGGGAGTGGTTTCACCTTGTCTTGCTCTTTCTCATTCTCTTTTTGCTCTTTGACCATGTGATGTATTTTGTCATGTTAAGACATAGCAAAAAGCGCCTTATCAGTTGCCAACATCTTGATATTACTTCCCAGCCTCTAAAACTGTGAGCTAATAGATTTCTATTTATTATAATGTATCCATTCTATGGTATCCTTTTATAGCAACACAAAATGAACTAAGACAGAAGGCAAAATTATCCTAATATATAACTAGGTAAGAAAGGCAACTGGGAGTCATGACCCAAAAAGAGATGTGATGTACTTACGTACAGCCAACAAGGATATTCTGCAATCTATAACCAAAAGGAACAAAAATTAAATGATCAGGTGGCAGAGAGCAGGCACCTCAGTGAAAATCATAGCCTTTGAACAGTTTCTGGATCTCAGGTATGGAATGGAGGAAAGTTTGGGTAAAAATGAAGATGAAACAGTAGTGATTTCTCTAGTCATTCCCAAAGGGACCTTCAGCCTTTTCCCAGTTACTCTTATCTGAGGAAACCTGTCACTATAGATTCTGAAGGTATCATATTCTATACTTGAAAACTGCCTCAGTCAATATATCAAGCGACAACACAGGCTACTAGATTTGAATAAGGTCCAAAAAATGTAAACATGCTCTGGCAGGTACAGGTAGCATTGCAAGCAGCCTTGCTACTGGATTAATACAGTCCTGTACCCCTGTGATGGTAGAGGTAGCCGTAGTGGGGAAAGATGCTGTGTGATTTATGCCAATCCTAGAAGATAATCACAATGTATACATTTAGGTTGCAGGAACGGAGTATGGCTTTGGTGACAGAAAATTATATAGCCTGCCCCAAAACACAGACACACACACACATACACACACACACACACACCCCTGGGACAATGCACAAGCAAGGATAGAAGACACAGTAAGCTACATAACAGCGGACTGAGAGACACCTCATCCACCACATTGCATTGTTCTCTCTGCTGCAGTTCACACGCATGGCTATGTGGTGGTTTCCTTATCAGCAGCTGATGAAAGAAGAAAAAAAAATGCCAAGCTTGTTTGATGATAAATTTTTGTGGATGTACAAAATAAAAATGACCTGTCATACTCCAACTCTACTCAGAGTAGCCTTGAAAACATCAGAGAGAAGAAATATTCCCATTGACCATGTTTCAGGCTGTAAATCATGTTATTCATTTCAAGTGAAAAGAAAGATGGCCTGAAATAAGAATTTATTTCACTTGGGGGCCAACAAGCATAGCTTGGATGGTTAGTAAGTGGCTGGTATGAAAACTGTTGGAAGATCAAGGACAAAGAGATCAACTGAGGAACTGACATCTGCGGTTAACATACAGAAGTGGGCACAAATTGTGAGGATTCTCATGTGATACATAAATTTTCAACAGATAACGTCTATCATAGGTGATGCACTAAAAAACCCAAGCTGATAGGATGACCAGTTGAAGTCAGTTACTTATGTCATTGGCCACACTAGACCTGCCCATATAGATTGAATTATCATAGTAACAGGGATTTAGGATGTATCTAGACAGAGCATGGATGCCTATTCACCAAGATGATTTATCTACCACTGCTGCTGAAACTCCAAAGTTACAGAAACAGAGAAAACATGAGGTTCTGATATGGAACTATCCCTTGAGGGGAGCAATCATCATCTTGGTAGTGAGGCAATTATGTTGATCCCCTTCCACAATGAAAGAGTAGATGATTTATTATGACAGGAGTAAGCACATATACTCAATTTAGTTTGACTTCCTACCCAATAATGATGCTCAACCATCCTTATTATCTGTTTATTAAATGTATCTTCAGCTGATAGGGGATTTTATGTTAACATTGCAGCAGACCAGGTGACACAATTTACAGCAAGAAAGTGAGGATATAGTAAGGACCAAGTGAAGACAAATAGATCTATTGCTTATATTATATACCACACAACCTAAAAGCTGTTGGGAAGACGGAATGTGCACCTGAAACCCCATCACTGGGAGAGAGGTATTATACTGTGCACCTCTGGGATATATTATGCACACAAATCAATAAGCATGTTGTGATATTATGTCTGAAATCAGAAGAAGAGAAAGACTTATGAACCAGGAGGTAGAATAGGAGGGGCCCTGTTGTGAATTGTACGTTTGTGTTTCCCCCCAAATTCATGTGTTGTGGCCCTACCCACCCCCGCAGTGTGACACATTTAAAAATAGACCTGTGTGGAAGTAACTAAGGTTAAATGAGATCATCAGGGTAAAGCTTTAATCTGATGAGATTAGCGTCCTTATAAGAAGAGACTCTGTCTCTCTTTCTCTTTGCAAACACAGTGAGGTGACCATTTGCAAGTCACAAAGAGGATCCTCATCAGACTAAACTTTTACAGATTCTTGACTTTGGGCATTCCAGGCTCCAAAATTGTGAGAAAATAATTTTCTGGTTATCATGCCATCTAGTTTATAGTATGTTGCTATGGCAGCCTTAGCCACAAGGACTATCACTCCCAGTATCACCATTGGGCATTTGTACTTCTTGAGGAGAAACTCTTAAGATTTTCACATCTGATGGTCCTGATTCTGAGGAAGAAATGCTTCCATTTGGGAATGCAATGGGAATCCTGCTATGAAATTTAAAACTGTGGCTGCTTCCTGGCTGCTTTTGACTCCTTGTCTCAAGAGACTAGCAGACAAGGAAAGGAGGCTCTTTCCTTGAAGGGATAATTGAGGGAAAGCTGTTAATATTCAGTGGGGAAAGGGAATAAAATGTCATACATTCAAGTAATCCACTGGTGTGTCTTTTAATACTTACCTGTTCACTTTTGACTGTAAATGGCCAAAACTGATGGATGCACCTGGAGAAGGACAAGGGGACAGGAAAGTATTGCCCTTGGAAATAAGGGCCTGGTTCACCACACCAGATATGTTCCCAAAGCCATTCAAGTCCTTAGACAAAGATCTGGGAAATATAGCCTGGGTATTGATGGGCAGAGAGATGATGAGTACCCATTGTGGCCTTAACACCAGCTGCAGTGGGAATGGATGTAGTTGGCCAGCTAACCTGCCTTCATATAAGATTTTGTAGGAAAAGAGACCAACTAGAAGCTTTTTCAAGATGGATGGGAATCACAATGAGGGGCTAAGGTCAATACTATTGTGTATTGTCTAGAATCCACTTTAGAATGGATCAACCATTGCCCCAACTACAGGGAGTATTGCCTCAGATGGTTAAAGGTTATCTCCTTGTCCAGGAATTAACCTTGGCCCAGAAAGCTGTCTTACCTAATGGGGTAGCCTGTGACCAATGACAAGCCAATGGGATGGGCATACAAAGCTCCTGCCCTCTTGTCTCAACTGGGAGAATTCTAAAGGACCTTCTAGATCCAGGTTGACAAATAGGTAATCTGAAGACTTCTGCATCAGAACTCAATTTCTGCATTGCCTGTTTTTGCTTTCCTCGCCTGTCATTTCCTTACCCATGATTATGACATGGTAATAGGACTTAGGTGTTTTTCCAAAGGTGACTTCCCATGAAACTTTCCTTGCACAAATCCAAGCATTTCCAGGTCAATTTCCTATGAATGTGGCCTGCAGCTAGTATACCTAAGGTAGAAACTGGTTCTATAAGGAGCATAGGTGCCTCAGGGACTGAGGAAGAACCAGTGTGAAGACAGACATATATGAGTCTCATTCTGAGCTTTGGTTTTAAACCACATACCCTTGTTCGCAGAGCTAGGCTGATGAAGCTCTCTTTCTCTGAGACATTGACTGTCTTACTCCAGGGATTACCACAGGCAAGACAAGACAGAACCTGTGTAAGAAAATTTGAGAACAATGTGAGGACAAGATCTCATAGAAAAGACAGACACTGGGAACAATGTGAGGGCTTTTGACTCCAGGTCAGAGGCAGATTTTCAGGTTATGTCATTTGCAGTATATGTGTTGACTAGGAGTAACAAACATAAAGTCTGCAGCCTTGCACATCTTCTTTTATATTTCTCAGCCTCAGGAAATGGTAACAGAACTTACCAGGTAGTGCTATTGGAAAGGTTGGATGAAATGAGGCTTATAAAATAATTAGAAATATGCCTGCTATCTAGCATATGCTCAATGGATGTTTACTATTATTAGACGTGGGTGGTAAAGGTGATTTTTGCTAAGTTTCAGAGTATTGGGTAAAAGTTGATTCAATATTTTTTATTTGAAATCATATTTGTTTCTGAAGACTGGAAGTATGACTGAATTAATAGAGGGTCAGAGTCAATTAATGGAAGAAAAAGGAAACAGCAGAAAAGAATTTATAGGACTGACAAGACCCCCAAAGCACTCTTGTCCTTGCTTAAGAAGTTAATCCTTTTTACTTTATGAGGATAGTTATTCATTATTTTGTGTTGCATGCATGTAGATTTTTTCTTCCTGAATGCAAATGTGATGACTTACTAATCTTTATTTTCTATGCAGTCTTCTGCTCAATGTGGATGATTATGACTCAGTGATAGGATATAATATTGCCATTCCTGTTTCCAATTGTTCTAAGTCAGTTCTCTGCTTGAAAATCATCAGTGGTGTCAAGTACAGTTTGAGATTTGGTTTCCTTGGCCTGGTAATCAATGCCATCTGTAATCTGGTTCTGATCTAAATTTCTAAATTGATTTCCCACTTATTTTACACAACATCTAACAGAGTCAAACTAAACTATTTGTTGTTCTTTGTGCGTGTTCATTGATTTCTTTGGGTCCTCATTTTAACAGAGCTCTTGGTTTTCCTCCATGGGAAGTGGTTATTAGTCAATTTTTCCCTCACCCTTCCTGCTGGCCATTCATGAAATTATTCTGCTCCATTTAAATTAGTCTGGATGCTCAGACGGGTTGGTTCCCACCAGGGACAGATTGGTCTAAGAATATATATAGGCTCCCTGCCTGCCTGTGTGTGTCTGAGGACAGGGGTGGATAGTCCCCTGTACCAGGATGGATGCTGGCATGCTATGGATTAGGCCACTATGCTACATTGAGGCATGAACTCAGAGTCAGAATGAGGATTCTTCCATCTTTCTGATGTGAGTTTTCCTAAAGGAACATATGATGTAATCATATTGTAGATAACTACATGAACAAAACTAATATTTTGGATGTGGACTTAGTTACAAGAGAATATTGAATATATATACACATACATATATATATACACACACATTCATATATATTTTATTTTAGCAGACAGTGCTGGTATGGTATATAACAAATATAGTTTTATAAATACTATTTAATTTGAGTTAGGAAGTACATTCTGCAGCTTCTTAACAAGAGAAAGAATAGAATAAGTTATGAGTTCAAAATGTGTTTTCTTCCAGTCTTTAAGAACTATAATTCCATCTTACAAACTATCATTCAACTTCATTGAAATAATTGTGAAAAGGCTTATTGAAATATTATATTTGGATGTGATAATAAATATCTATTGTTTTTGTTTGTTTGTTTTGCTACGTGACATTTTTTCTGTTACTTGGGTCTGTATTAATTGCTATCAAGTCCTGTACCATGTTTTTTTACATTTATATATGCCCAGAAAATCTTGGAAATGTTGTTGAGAAAGCTGCTTTAATATGTTCAGAAGAAAAAAATCATAAAATCACAACACTAAATTTTTAATAAGAGAGAGCCTCCTACAGATATAAAAAAGACAGGTGTTCCAGGCACATGGATTAGAAAGACCTATTTAAACATAATTTTGATTTCATTTTGTTTGGAAAGATCTCAGAATAAAGGAAATAAAATCTGGTGATACATAAATGTGAAGAGCTAAAAATGGATTTGAAAAGAAACTGTACCAATTGAATTTAATCTAAGTGAAAACTAAAAAATGCTATAAATGCCAATATATTTTCTCACATGTGACGAAATGTTCGGGTATTTGGCGAATTGAATGTAAATAGTTTGGTGAATTGAAAGTAATAGTTTTGGTGAATTGGTGAATGTAAATATTTGGTAAATGGAATATAATGGTTTTCATTGGAATGACTGGTACCGTGGCAGATGACAAAAATTGGGAGGTAGAAGCATCCATGGATGTATTCTGGTTCAGCATTCTTAACTTGCACTCAGTCATGACCTATGGTGCAACTGACACCAGAGTTCAAGTCCTCTGTGTATTAGTTAGACGTATTTTCTGAGTCTTTTGAATTCATAAAATAATTTTGGTGACACAATAATAGGAAATCCTGAAAGGTGGCTTGTTTCTGCCCAGAAGTGACTCATGGAAACTATGAGCAGGGGATGAGTCAAGCTCTTGAGGTATTAGAGGCAGGACCAGACAATAGCCCAGTGGCAATTGTCCATCCTTGCCCCACGAGTCTCTTTCTTGGTTTTCTCCTTCACCTTTCTCCACAGATTGGCTTTGTCTTCTCCATCTCATATGAGAGCTATGCCATCACTATCTATGGCAGCACGTGGCTCTTCCAGCCCTGCCGTTCACCTCTACTGTCAGCTTTCATCCCTATAATGTACTCCAATGCCCCAAGTTAAGAGTTCAACAAGAAAAAGGGGGAATCTGACTGGCTCCTTTAGGTCAAGCATGTATTACAAGTCTAATCAGTTATGACAAAAATTGATGGGGCTTTATCTGCCTGTGGGGCTCACCTTTGGTGGGGAAAGTAGTGTTCTGTCCTAATTGGCTTTGTGTTGGTATAGCAGACTCCTCAAGACTGCATAATTTATTTAAAAGAGCTTTATCTAACTCACGGTTATGCAGGTTCAGAGGCATGGCCCTGGCTTCTGGCATGGGCTTTTTTTGCTGTGTCACAACATGGGAGAGAAGGCCAAAGGGGAGGTAGATGTATGTGAAAAGAAGAAAACTTGAGGAGTATTCCAGCTTTATAACCACCCCTTCTGGCAAGTACTAATCCAGTTCCATGAACTCATCCAGTCTTGTGAGAGTAAGAACAGCACTAAGCCATTCATGAGAGATCTACTGCATACCCAAACACCTCCCAGTAGGCTGCACCTCCCAACATGGCCACCTTGGGAATTGGATTTTAACGAGTTTTTTGGGACAAACAAACCACATCCAAACCATAACATATTTTCAAAAAGAGAAATATGGGCTGGGAAAACATCCCAGAAATTATTTTATACAACTCATTTTTTCATTCAACATGCACTTATCTAGGACCCAAATTGAGTGCCATGTTATAGGGGTGAACAGGAGGGTCAACATCCTTGGCTTCACTGAGATTGCATTCTAACTTATAAGGCCCCAAGAGGATGATGACTATGTTAACAGGTTACATTCTCTGTGATTTCCAGGAGTTTAGTATAGGAAGAACCCAAGTCTTTAAATCTAATAATTGAAGAGATTAAACATTCTTTATAATTTCCCATTTATGACATTACAAAATCAAATCTATCAACCCTTTTGACCCCTACTGAGTAGTATTCTAGGCACTTCATGGTATACAGAGGAAGCATAATATAGATCCTACTGACAAGGAGATTAAGCATTGCTAGGGCAATAATTTACACAGAGAACAACTACAGAGTTTAAACACATGTGATTAAGTTTATGCTAGGAGCCATAAATGCAAAAGACCCTTGGAGAAAACACAAATTTCTGTAGGCTGAGGTCACCAAGGAAAATCATAACAGGACATGCGAAGCTTTATCTGGGATTTGTATTTGGACAGAATTTCTATGTGAAAATAATTTTAAGTTAGATGCTTTATAATCTTTTCTAGTGAACCATGTAGAAATGGAATTTTTTTCTACTAGTACTAACTGGAAACACATTAATCATGAATAAAGGTGAACTATAAAGACCAAGATGAGAAATGGATGACAAATATAGCAGATGTAGGATAACAGCCGTTTGTGACACTTTAGTTCATTGAAGTTTCATCCGAAAGAGATTTACTTATGGATGCAGAAGGTTTACAAAAGGCAGTTGATGGAGAATACTGTCATGGGTCAGTTCTGAGTGGCCACTTATAAAGGAAGAAGTAAATATTATTTTCCCACTGGAACAGTTGACTATAGGACATGGGCATTAGACAGTATTAGAGTAAGATCCAGTAAGGCCAGTAGTATTTGGGGTTCTCCAGAGAAAATGTGCTGAGATCAAAGGTGTAAATAAAAGCAAATTTGGCACTAGGAATGCAGAATTCTTATTTGAAAACAACTCACATGTGATAATTCACTGGAAACCAAGTTTGTAAGAACTTATTTGGTCTTTGTAAAGCTTTGTTTAGTGAAAAGGTCAATTCTAGAAGCAAAGTAGGCACAAATCTCACCAAGGTGGAAGCAGACATTCTGATAATCTGACCATTCAGAACAGAACTGAGATTTTTTTTTTAATAAGAACTATCCTTATTTATGCCAAAATCTACTTGAAAATGTTTTATTTTTTATTCTTCTTTAAGTGAAGCTTAGAAGAAAAATGAAAAGTGAATTTAGTGTGGTTGTGAGAGGTTATTCTCCCTGCTCCTCACCTCCTCCACTTTCCTGATACTCACCACCATATGTAAGTCCTGGATTACCTGTGTATTATTTTTGCATTATATTATATAATTATAAATTTTGCTTTTATATTACTTAAAGACCAAACCTCAGACCCTGAAATTTTCTGCTTTCAATGCACTGAGGGATGTTTTTGAACAATGATTTGGATTGAAGAATTCTCAGTCAACTACCTTTTTCTTTTTCCAGGAAGAATGACTAGCCTCTTCCCAAAAGGAGTTGAAGAGCCTGCTCTATAGCCTCCCCAAGCAACGAGGCTCATAACAGTTTTTCTTGTTTTCCTTGTGGGCCTAAACTAATTTTAGGGTAAAATTGTACCCATGTATGTAATAAGAAGATACTGCTGCGGGAGAATAAGATTCAGAGTTAATGAAATCTGGGAGCACAGTTGACATACACAGACATTTTACAAAAGAACCACAAGATCACTGATATATGTGAAGTCTAGCCATGAGTATTGAGACAGCTTCCAATGGGCTTTGTCTTTGAAAGGTTTTTTGCTGAGAACCAATCTGAAGACACTAAAGTGTAGATTCCATTGGCAGAATAAGGGACCTTCCCTTTCCTTCCTGACAAAGCCTATAGATACCTGTTAGTGTATTGCAAAACATACACATCATGTATCAAATTTTAATGAGAAATGTGCTAAACACATAAGTCATGGCTATCTTTGAGTCAGGCTGAAACCAAACTAATTGTCCCATAGACTGTTCTTTGGGGTAAACATGGAAATTTACCCTTCTAGTCTTCAAAAACTTAAAACTTATGTTTATTTTTATGTTTATTTATTTATTTAATATGAGACAGAGTCTTGGTCTTTTGCCCAGGCTGAAGTGCAGTGGCACAATTTCAGCTCACAGCAAACTCTGTCTCCTGGGTTCAAGCGATTCTCCTGCCTCAGCTTTCTGAGTAGCTGGGATTACAGGCATGCACCACCACGCCCATCTAATTTTTATATTTTTAGCAGAGACAGGGTTTCATCATGTTGGCCAGCCTGGTCTTGAACTCCCACCTAGACCTCCCAAAGTGCTGGGATTACAGGTGTGATTATATGTGTTTAATCCGAATTCTTTCCTCAGAAAATGACCTCCAGGCCTCTCACGAAAGTATTAAAAAACTGAAACCAGGTCACTACACCAGATGTCAGACCCCTCATTCACCATGATTGCTTCTTTGCCACTCCCTACTTCCTGTTTCCTTACACGTTGTTACATTTCTCGCCTGCTATATAAATGAAATCCCACCTTCTCAGTGGCAGCACCTGATTAAAGCCTTCTTCCTTGGCAATACTTGGCATCTCAGTGATTGGCTTACTATGTGGCAAGCAGCAGCACTGAAATCGAACCCCTGATGTTTCAGTAACAAGGTCACCTTTTTAATAGTTTGATTGCCCACTCAGAAACCTAGTGAAATCTCTTCATTAAAGATTTCACAGGTAGGTTTTCAACTGAATAGTCTATCATTCCCTTTCCAAACACCATGCGCGCGCGCGTGCGCGCACACACATCCACAAACACACACACCCACACACACACACACACACAGACACATATACCACATATATATGCACATATCTCATAAAGGTGCACCACCCCACACGTGTACACAAGAACATATATTCTGTAATCATACTGATTTATATTTCAAAACTGAAATCTATTATGAAAGTCAGCATTTTTATGCATTAGGAAACCAGATAAAGCTCAAATTTTACAGTATCCCATAAGAATTACAAAATATTACTGAAAATCCTGGGAAAGACAGATTTCAGACCTAAGCCCAGTGTATCTCCCTTAGCCCTCTACACATGTAGCAATGCAAGTACACTACTTTCAATAGGCTCGTTTTCCATATGGAGCAGTGGTTTTGACCTCCCTCATTATTTCTTTCAGTAGAAGTTCTCTCAGTTGTTTTAATTGCCAATAACAATATGTCTTTCTCTTCCTCAAAAGACTTTTATTTCTTTCCTTTTGTCTAGAGAAAAAAGTTCCCCAAACTAAAATATCTTTAGTGATCTGGCCTATTTCACCTCTCTAGTTTCATTTCACACCTCTCTTTGTTGGCCACTTACATTTCCTGAGAATTTCAGGTGAAGGGTAGAGTCAATGGCCACTGAAGAATAATCAGTTTTATTATATATTGAAAATATATAATAAAAACAGTTATTTTATTGAATTTACTGAAATAGCTTGTGGAAAAATAACAAAGAAACTCCTAATAGCCCTTCAACTTTTGGTTCTTAGAATTGCTTAACTGTACATTGAACATGAACAAATAGAGCTATTTTGTTACCAAACACCAAGGGTTTGGTCTGGGTCCTGCTGCTTGTTGCACAGCCAGCCAGTCACTGAGAACAGGAGTATTGCCAGGGAAGAAGGTTTTAATTGGATGCTGCAGCCGAGGTGATGGGAATTCAGTTCAAACCATTTCCGCGACCAACGAAAATTAGGGGTTTATATAGCAGGGAAGAAATGTAACAATGTGTAAGAAAACAGAAACTAGGGAAGGGCAAAGATGCAATCATAATGAATGAAGTGTCTGGCATCTCATTATATGGATATGATTATTTGGTGGTTTCAGCTCTTTTATAATTTTTTTTGAGAGGCCTGAAGGTTCTTTCCTGAGGAAATAACTCAGAAAAACAAATATATGTTTCAGGCTTTAAGGCCAGAAGGGTCAATTTTTATGTTTATCAAAACAAAACAAGACAACTGTTTATGGGACAGTTGGGTTGGTTTCAATTTTGCTCTTTTCCCACAGTCTCTATTTTTTATTCAAATGCGCTAGAGAAATAGAATCATTAAAAAACTTCAAAATTAAATATTTTGATATCAAACTCACAAGTTGCAGAAACTGCTTTTGAGAAAGCTTGCAACCTGTTTTCCTTGGAACATTATCAACTGGAAGCCATTTAACAGACACCTCTGTTAACCGTGGAAGAGATCCGACTTACTCTCAGTTACCAGCAATCAATCCGTACACATCTGAAGCAACTATAGCTCTTGTCTCCTCAGAAGAAAGAATTCAACTGAAAGGCATGATGCAAAAAAAGAGGCCAAGGTGAGTTCCAGGGCAGGAGTGGAAGTTTATTTAAAAGGCTTTAGAACAGAAAATAACTTTTGCAAGAGATTCAAATGGGCACATGAATGTGTCCAAGAAAGAGAAGAGGTCAAGTGCCCTCTTTACCCATGACCCTAGAACTTTCATAGGCTGGCCTCTTTCCCATGATTCTTCCCCTTGGGGTTGGGGGGCGGGGTTCCCGCATGCGCAGAGCCCTCCTTATGCTCTGGAGGGAGCATACAGTGTGTTTTGGGAGTTGTACACATGCCCATTGGAGACTTTCCTCCTTTTTCCAGTGGCGTGCGCTCGCGCAAGATCATACTTCACCATTTTTGTCTCTTAATGTGCATGCCTAGGAAGTTTCTTCTTCCTGGGCCTGCCTTTAACTAACACTTTAACGTTAGCAAGTGTGAACCATCAGGAAATGGCCTCTCTCTGGAGCTGGCTGCCAATTTATCACTTTTAGAGAGGCAATGTGATAATTGCCGAACCATCACCAGGTATTTCTAATGGTTGGAGAGAAGAGCCCCCTCCTGCCCTCCTCATGCCTAACTACCTATAACACCTGGATGACTGGGCATTGATAGAACAGGCAGGACTTGGAAAGATAAAGAAGTCAAAGAGACTTCCATAATAGGAAACTTTGGGAGGTGTTGAAACCCAGAGGTGACAGAGCAAAATAACAGAAAATGTGAGGTCAACAGAGGAAGGCCATCAGATAAATGAAAATAAACATAACTGTTAGAGCATAAACTCGGAAGTAGAGACATAGAGAAATTTGTAGGAGATGAGATGAATGTTAAATAAAATTATAACGGATCACAAGACCCAGGAAATTAATTGCATTTCTTTTCTTTGTCATTTTCATCTATTTATTTTTGTTTTATTTATCTCATTGAATGCATTCTGATCACATAATTGATAGTACTACAACTTGGATGTGTGAAGCTTTGCTTGCTTTTTTCTCCCCCCTCACAGACACGCGGTTGAATGGTGGTAGAGGAAAATTATATGAAATGTAGTCCAATCCAGCCTACTTAGAAACTTAAAAGAGTGTTTTAATCAGCATAGTCAATTAAATCATTAGTATCTATAGGTTTAATACCTCAGCCTTTTAGATTCCTCCTCTCTGTTTTTTCTTCAAGATGGTATCTGGGCTTTTGGAGAAAGGAAGCGATTTAAAGGACCTTGGGGCAGTGGAGGATGGTGAATCCTTGAGTCTTCAGGGAATTTTTTAAGATTTTTTTGCTGGTACTTGAAGGATAATTGATTTAATTTCTGGATTCTTCTAGATTCCAGGGCTAATGTCTACTGTTGGTAAAACAGTTGGTGTAAGATCTTAGCTTGCTCATGGAAGCATAGTTGTGAACTTTTAAAAAATATTTTGAAAATATATTTTGCACACACATACATATTTGTAATTATTACCTATGCATAAAAGGCTGTAGGATAGTTATGCTTCTTGATGTTCTTACTGGTCATTTATTATCTTAAGCAATACAGAGTCTGATTTTGTGGGATAGAAGTTGTGTATTAAAACAAAAACTCTACTTACTTTACAAAACCTGTGACATCAGCTGTGCATGTTTCTCCTTTGTTATAGTATTATTGTTGTTGTTTGTATTTTTTATCCTGAGTTCATGCCCTTTCCATTTCATAAAGCCAGTGCATTGATAAATTTAACTGTGGTTTTCTTATAAGGACTTGAAATAGTTTTTTTCTTCATGTCCTTAGGCTATTTATGGTTTTATTAAATAGACTTTGTGAGAGGATTTTCTTCCAGGTATCTTTCTGAAATCAGAGTTCCTAGGAGCCCATGTGAGGGCAAAGGAGGAAGAAAAGCATTATCATGACACAGTAGGGACTCATGAGGACTATGAGATGCTGAGGGCTCATAGGCCCAGAAGTCTTTCTGGCAAACACGGCCTGTGTATTGGCTGACTCCCACATGGCAAAGAGATCTTAAATCCAGAATCTCAGGCTGATTATTAACTCATTTCCAAATGATGCAGCCTGTAAGTAACAATTTCTGATCATTAATTACTTCGATTCCAGTGTGAATTTTATGACTAAATAGTGCCTCAAAAGGAAAGCCCATCATCCTGTGCACAGTTATTTTGCTTCATGGTAAGCCATGTGCCGTGCTGAAGCTGTTGGAAGTGTTCTGACTGGCTGAAAAGCAAATAAAGTCATTTGCCTCCCAGTGAGATGTTCTTCCATTACATTCAGCCACAGGTTCTTGCCAACAGTGCAAATACAATTACTATTCTAAATTGACTCCCCAGCCAAAGATTCAGTTTAAAAAAAAATATATATATATACACACACACACACACACACACACATATATATACACACATATATATATACACACATATATATATACACGTATATATATACACACACACATATATTATATATATATATGATTTAAACCATTAGCTTAAAATAATCTTTGCAGCTATTTGCTCTTGGTACTATGCCTTGTAAAAAAAACATATTCTGTATTTTATTCTTGCGAATTAGGTCAAAGAAAAATATCAATAAATAATTTTAATTCCAATTTTCTTATACTTTCTATTTTGTCTTTATTAATCTTAATATGTAGCAGATATTTTTTAAAACACATAGTTGGAATTATAAATATCTTATCTTATTTGCATTTATACTTCTTATTTGGGAAAATTTATCCCTAAACATTTCTCCAACTTGTCATCAGACCTCAATCTTTATTTCAATAATTTAACTATTTCTCACAAACTCTCCTAAAACTGCAATAGTGTACATTATATGAAATAATTCCAGATATTTTTTATGAGCTAGCAAAGTTACAATAAATTCTTCTATTGCCCTCTGTTTCACATGATGAATCCAGTGGAGTGTTATCTCTACTTCATTTGTATCTATTTTATTCAGCTTTTTTCAGCATAAATCCAAGCACTTCTGTGGACTTTATAAAAAAAAGAGTTCAAATTACAAAACAATTCAAGTGGTCTTATTATAAAGATATAGAATTAGAAGGTGAGGCCGGGCACAGTGGCTCATGACTGTAATCCCAGCACTTTGGGAGGCTGAGGCGGGTGGATCACTTGAAGTCAGGAGTTCGAAACCAGTCTGGCCAACATGGTAAAATATCGTCTCTACTAAAAATACAAAATTAGCTGGGTGTAGTGGTGTTTGCCTATATTCCCAGCTACTCGAGAGAATGAGGCAGAAGAATCACTTGAACCTGGGAGACAGAGGTTGCAGTCAGCTGAGATGGTGCCACGGCACTCCAGCCTGAGTGACAAAGCAAGACTCCATCTCTAAAAAATAAAATAAAATGAATTTTTAAAATTAAAAAAATTAGAAGGTGAATAAATTGTTGTGAAGGTACCCACACAATAATTTTTGGAATACTGATTAAATTCTTTAGTGAATTTTAGCTATAGTTGAAGCCAGTTTGAAAACTAATGCTAATCAGAAACTTTCGCTTGTTCTCAACATTTAATGCTATCCATGTAGGTCTTAAAAATGTTTAGAAATCATATAAGTTCTATGTACAATATAACCCAGATGACTAATTGATAATATGTAAGTTACTAATATCAAAATTAGATCTGTACTCTATATTCCAAGTAAAGAACAGTGGAATCACCTAAGAGATGGAGTATTAATACCATCAAAAGAATATTTATTGAGCAATTCTAATAAAAAATTAAACTTTACATTTTCCTATATGGAACCAGGCTTGGGAAATACTTTCTATTTCGACCAAAATAGAAGGAATGGTGTCATAAAAGGAATGGAATGAGATGTAAAGAAAACTTCAGCTTATAAAATAATAATTCATCAGTTTATGAATCTGCTTTGATTAGTGGCTTCCCTTTATCCTCCTTACTATTTAGGAGAGTAACACTTGAGCGACACTTAAATCCATGTGTTTTAAAAATTCTCTGTGGTGAAATGGAAAGTACACACCACACACATTTGTTACTAAATGAAATATGATGCTTTACTTGAGTAGATGCAATTGTTTCATATGCAGCTGGTTTGAGTTGTGAGCTCTAATAGGTGGTTTTCCATGGTGCACAATTTTTATTTTAAAGAATGACCGACAGCAATTATTTGGATTTTGGTATTTGAAAGGTATTTTCTAGAAATTATCAGTGATGTGACACTGTCACTTCAAGGATAACTGAGAGTATTTGTTGCCAATGATTGTACTGGAAATTTTAAGTGAAAAGTAGACTTTTTGAAAACTTGTGTCCATCATCATGAGCTTGAGAGATTCATCATTTTAAATGACTTTTCTGATGAGATTATTGGTGATATTAACGAATGTGATGTCTTGATGTCATAAAACAAAATGTGTCCACGTTTCCGTGATCTCCATAATTCAATGAGACAATATATACCAAATGACTAACACATGATGTTACCAATTATGTATAGGTAAATGATCTATTTAGATTTCAAGAAAATAAATTTTAATATAACAGAATACGAAAAGAACCTTGATACTAATTCACATTCCACACTGCAGCTAACCTTTAAGAAATCACCACTTGTGCACTTGTTAAACTTTGTGGTAGAAGTAAATAAAAACATCTACAATCATGTAAAAATTATTTTTGAATATTTCTTCCATTATACAACTACATATACGTGGGAGGTAACAGATGGAATCCACAATCACATGTGGTAATCCTGCTGTGTGCTATTAAACAAGACTTGAAAAAAAAGTGTAAAACTGTGGTATAATTTCACTCTTCTTTTTTATATTTTGAGGGAGATATAGAACATAATAATTTTTCACAAAGATTTTGATATACATAACCCACAAAAAACAAAAGCCCTTTTGGCTTGTAAAATCATTTTAATAACATAAAGTGTTCCTTTATTTGAAACACTAATTAGAAATTAGAACTGTTGATCTAGATAGATGGCATTTCTACATGGTTAGATTTTTAAGAATGATTTATTTATTATCACTATTATTTTTTACTTTAAATACTGGGATACATGTGCTGAACGTGCAGATTTATTACATAGGTATACATGTGCCATGGTGGTTTGCTACACCTATCAGCATGTAATTTAGGTTTTAAGCCCTGCATGTATTGGATTGGGTATTTGTCCTAATGCTCTCCCTCCCCTTCCTCCCCAGTCCCAAACAGGCCCCAGTATATGATGTTTCTCCCCCTATGTCCGTGTGTTCTCATTGTTCAACTCCCACATGTGAGTGAGAACATGCAGTGTTTGGTTTTCTGTTCCTGTTTGTATGCTGAGAATGATGGCTTCCAGCTTCATCCATGTTCCTGCAAAGGATATGATCTCATTTTTTATGGCTTCATACTATTCCATGGTGTATATGTGCCACATTTTCTTTATTCAATCTATCATTGATGGGCATCTGGGTTGGTTCCAAGTCTTTGCTATTGTAAATAGTGCTGCAATAAACATACATGTGCATGTGCCTTTATAGTAGAATGGTTTATAATCCTTTGGGTATATACATAGTATTGGAATTGCTGAGTCAAATGGTATTTCTGGTTCTAGATCCTTGAGGAATCACCCCACTGCCTTCCACAATAGTTATACTAATTTGCACTCCCACCAACAGTGTAAAAGTGTTCCTGTTTTTCCACAGCCTCGCCAGCATCTGTCATTTCCTGACTTTTTTAATAATTGTCAAGGAATGATGTTTTATTAAAGTCCATATAAAAGTTTTGTTTTCTCAAAAATCTATTTTTAACAGCAGAATGAATATTATTCTTAATCAAAATCTGACTTTAAATGTGATTTTTTTTCAAAGGGAGGATGTCCCACAAATGAATGAATTTGTAGGTATCAATATCAAATGAATGTATTGATCTCAAACAGCATTCAACTGTGAGGAAATAATATTGACTGTCTCATCTTTATAAAATTTTTTGAATGTAAAAAAAACACATTTAATTCTTTTTTTCCTACGTACAAGAATTGCTAGATGCATGTACAGGATCTATAAAGGTGCACAAATGTGAATTTATGAGATCAGAGTTATTTGAAACTATATTAAACCATGCTATCTACTGATTTGATAATAAATAAAACTAAGTAAAAAAATTGTTCTCAGGAGAAAGTACTATATAAAATCTTGAAAAGGTAGTTAATCAAATAACACATCAATGAGGTTTTCGATAAAATGTTGAATTATTCACCTGTGATATAAAATCCCTCAGTGCTCCCATGTAATTTTAAAATTCACATTGTGTCCTGTACTGCAACCCCTTTACATTCAAATTCCACTACCATCTCCGGATGTGCATTTCCAGGTAACAGGCAGACATCATGACTGCTGGCTATTTATTGGTAGATATTTAGAAAACCAGTAAGTAGTTTATATCAAGTAGAAAGAAAATATTTTTATCAGAATTAAAAGGTAAAACTATTTTTTTACTTCATTAACCCTTTATTACAAGTCATGCTCTTAAAGAAGTATATATAAACATCCAATGTAACTAAGAATAAAAAACACAGCACATAAAGCAGTATATGCATTCCAGTGTTCGCGCCAGAGGCAGCGGGCGCCCAAGAAAAAGCTCTTCTGAAACGACTTGGCTGGTGCAGGCCAGGTGCGAACGGTTCTGGGCCTCAGGCACAGTGTGGGGGCCGCCTGCCTCCTCCGCGGCCCGGCGGGGCGGGGACAGCATCAGCTCCCGGTGCCTCCGGACCAGCGGCGGACCCCAGGCCGGCCCGACCCTGGCGCGTGGCTGAACCCTTCAGGCAGGGCCATATCCCGCCCTCCGGTGACTGCAGTGACAACATTCCCCAGAAACATGGGCTTCAGGGCTGGCCACAGGGTACGCTCAGAGGCCCTCGGCTTAGTCGGCCTTTTTCAAGATCTCGCTCAGAATCACCCACACAGGGGAGTCCGTCTGGAGAGGCGCAGAGCTTCCAGAGGGCCGAAGGCTGGGTCCACCTCTCCCTCTGCCGCTCCCTTGTAGAAGGAGCCTATCTGGAGATAGCCCTCAGGGCTCCCAGGGCACCGGAGGGTGGCGGCGCGGCCCTCCTGCAGACTGACGGCTGTCAGAGGGCAGCACCTCCACAGACGTGCTGAAGACCTTGTCTGTGGGTGCTCAGTGTTCCCACTGCGGAAGAAAAACCACTCCAGCCGCAGGGGCTGGAAGAAGCGGAAGCGGAAGCGGAAGAATTCCCCCGCAGCGGGGGTAAAGGCCCAGAAGAAGTCCTCGCGCAGGTAGGCTTCCTCCGGGGTGAAGTGCAGGTGTCTTCAGGCTTGTAATCACCTCTGCTGGTGGGTTCACATGACCCTTCCGCAGTGCCCACTTTCCCAAGTCCTTGTCCTTGGGAATAGTGGGAGAAAGTCTGGGTATAATCCTGGTACATAAAAATATCGCTTAATTAAAAGCGGTAGCTTGCTTTTATCTTTAAAGTTGCTCATTTGGGGCCAGGCATGGTGGCTTATGCCTGTAATCCTAGCACTTTGGGTGGCCAAGGCGGGCGGATCACCTGATGTCAGGAGTTTGAGACCAGCCTGGCCAACATGGTGAAACCTCCTCTCTACTAAAAATCCAAAATTACCCTGGTGTAGTGGCACATGCCTGTAATCCTAGCTACTCTGGAGGCTAAGTCAGGAGAATTGCTTGAACCCCAGGAGGCAGAGGTTGCAGTGAGCTGATATCACAGCATTACACTCCAGTCTGGGCAAAAAAGAGTAAAATTCCGTCTCAAACAGACAAAAAAGTTGTTCATTTAGGTACTATGGACTTTTTAATAATTTTAATGCTTCCAATTCATGAACGTAGTGTATCTTCCCACTTATTTGTGCCCACTTCAATGTTTTTCAATTGTTTTATAGTTTTCAGTGTATAGTTTTCAGATGTTTTACCTCCTCAGTTAAATTTATTCTTGAAAATTTTATTCTTTTTAATGCTGTTATAAATTGGATTGTTTTTTAAAAATTCTTTTTCAGATAATTTACAGTTAGTTTCTAGAATTCAGTTGATTTCTGTGTCTTGATATTTGTATTCTGCATCCTTACTGAATCTGTTAATCAGTTCTAACAGTTTTCTGGTAGAGTCTTTAAAGTTTATTTCTCTCTCTCTCTCTCTCTCTCTCTCTCTCTATATATATATATATATATATATA
>NW_016107675.1:1594137-1616460 GCF_001604975.1 Cebus imitator | reverse complement strand
TGCAACCTCCGCATGCTGGGTTCAAAGGATTCTTCCACCTCAACCTCCCAAGTAGCTGGGACCACAGGCGCGAGCCACCACTCCTGGCTAATTTTTTTGTATTGTTAATAGAGACAGGGTTTCACCGTGTTGGCCAGGATGGTCTTGATCTGTTGACCTCGTGATCCACCTGCCTCAGCCTCCCAAAGTACTGGGATTATAGGCGTGAACCACCGTGCCCAGCCGTAACTTGTAACTTATTTTCAAAAGTTTTGTCTTTTGACCTTTATACTTGAGACATAAGTAATTTATATACCAGGATTACAGTATTAGGAACTCTAATTTTGACTATTTGCTTATTTTACCGATGAGTATTTTACTTTCATAAAATTTTCGTATTACTCAAAGCAATCTATAGACTCAATGCAATCTCTATCAAATTTCCAATATCATTTTTTCATAGAAATAGAAAAAGAAATTTAAATGTATATGAAGCAAACAACAACAAAAAAAACCCCTCCAAATAAATATCTAAAGTATTATTGAGCAAAAAGAACACAGCTGGAGGTATCACGTTTTATAATATCAGATTATGTTACAAAGCCACAGTAATCAAAACAGTATAGTAGTGTTAAAAACAAACACACAGAGCAATTAAGCAGCATGGAAAGCCTAAAAGTAAAGCTATGCATGTTTGACTAAGCGATCTTCAACAAAGGTGCTAACAATACAAAATGGGGAAATGGTAGTCTGTTAAATAAAATACATTTAAAAACTTGAATATACACATCCAAAAGAAATGAAATTAAATTCTTATTTCAAAGCATAATTAAAAATCACTCACAATGGATTAAAAATTTAAACATAAGATCTGAAACCAAAAACTCTTAGAAGAAAATAGGGGTAAAGCCCCATGATGTTGCTCATGGCAAATATTTTTATATATTGATTGTTGTTAAAACACAGGCAACCAAAATAAAAATAAACAAGTGGGATTACATTAAACTAAAACATTGCTGTACTGAAAGGTCTTACAAAAAAGACTTGTAAAAATCAACAACATGAAAAGGCAACCCATGGAATAGTAAAAAATATTTTCAAACATTATGTCTGACAAGGAGTTAATATCCAAAATAATAATGATCTCTCACAACTCAATGGCAATTCATAGTAATAACCTGACTAAAAAATTTGCCAAAGAACTTTAATAGACATTTTCCCAAGGAAGACATACAAATAACCATCAGTTATATGAAAATATATTTAACATAAGTAACTATAAAGGAAAGATGAAACCACAATATTTCTATTACTTCACATCTGTCAGGATAGCTACTACAAAAAAGGCCAAAATAAAATATGTTAGCAAGTGCCACAATAAACAGATGTGTGCATATGTCTTCATAATAGAATGATTTATATTCCTTTGGGTATATACCCAGTAATGGGATTGCTGGGTCAAATGATATTTCTATTTCTAGGTCCTTGGGGAATTGCCACACTGTCTTCCACAATGGTTGAATTAATTTACACTCCCACCAACAGTGTAAAAATGTTCCTGTTTCTCCACATCCTCTCCAGCATCTGTTGTCTCCTGATTTTTTAATGATCACCATTCTAACTGGTGTGAGGTGATATCTCAATGTGGTTTTGATTAGTATTTCTCGCAAAGACATGGAACCAACCCAAATGCCCATCAATCATAGACTGGATAAAGAAAATGTGTCACATATACACCATGGAATTCTATGCAGCCATAAAAAAGGATGAGTTCATGTCCTTTGCAAGACATGGAAACTGGAAACCATCATTCTCAGCAAACTGACGCAAGAACAGAAAACCATACACCGCATGTTCTCACTCATAAGTGAGTGTTGAACAATGAGAGCACATGGACATAGGGAGGGGAACATCACACACCAGGGCCTGGGGGTTGGGGGCTAGGGGAGTAATAGCAGGGCCTGGGGGAATTGGGGAGGACTAGAATTAGGAGAAACACCTAATGTAGAGGACAGGGTGATGGATGCAGCAAGTCACCACCACGGCACATGTAAACCTATGTAACAAACATGCATGAGCTGCACATGTACCCCAGAACTTAAAGTATAATAAGTAAAATGTGTTACCAAGAACATGGGAAAAAAGAGAACCATTATACATTGTTAGTGGGGTTGTAATTGGTATGACCATTATTGAAAGAAGTATGGAAGTGTCTAAAAAGTTAAAAATAGAACTACCATATGATTGGGCAACTCCACTTCTCGTTATATTATATATTGAAAGGAAATAAAATCACTAATCTTGAAGAGATATCTGCATTCCTATGTTCATTCCAAAATTACAATAGCCAAGAGGTGGAAACAACCTAGGTGTCCATAAACAGATGAATGGATAAAGAAATATGTAATGAATATTACTCAGCCTTATAAGTTATAACTAAAATTAGGATACCTAAAAATTTTAAAAAGTAAATTATGTCATTTGCAGCAACATAGATAAACCTGAAGGACATATGCTAAGTAAAATAAGTCAGACACAGAAAGGCAAATACTGTGTGATCCTGCCTTACCTGTAATTTTTGTTTGTTTAGTTTTTCTTTCTTTTGGAGACAGAGTCTTGCTCTGTCACCAGTCTGGAGTACAATGGCATGATCTCAGCTCACTGCCACCTCTACCTCCTGAGTTCAAGTGATTCTCCTGCCTCAGCCTCCCGAGTAGCTGGGACTACTGGTGTGTGCCACCATGCCTAGCTAATTTTTGTATTTTTAGTAGAAATGGGATTTCACCATGTTGGCCAGGATGGTCTCGATATTTGACCTCGTGATCCATCTGGCTTGGCCTCCCGAAGTGCTGGGATTACAGGTTTGAGCCACCACGCCTGGCCATGTGTAATGTTAAAACACTGAATTCATAGAAACAGATGGTAGAAGAGTGGGTAACAGGGCTCAGAGATCAGGGCAGATCAACATCTCCCCATCAAAGAGTACAGATATGCAGTTATAAGCTAAGTAAGTTCTAGAGATCTAATGTATAACACAGTAACTATAGCTAATAATAATGTACTACATTTGTGAAATTTGTAAGAGAATAGATCTTAAGTACATGAATATGTTAATTACCTTGATTGTGGAAATCATTTTATAGGGTATACATTTATCAATACTTTGGGCAAATGCAACTTTCATCAATTATATCTCAATGAAAAGGTTTTTATTTTTAGTTTTTATTTATTTGACATTTTAGGTTTTGCGGTACATGTGAAGAACATGCAAGATTGTTGCATAGGTACACACGTGGCAGTGTGATTTGCTGCCTTCCTCCCCATCACCTACATCTGGCATCTCTCCCCTTGCTATCTGTCCCCAACTCCCCACCCCCTACCATCCCTCCCCTGTTTCCCCCCAACAGACCCCAGTGTGTAGTGCTCCCCTCCCTGTGTCCATGTGTTCTCATTGTTGAACACCCACCTATGAGTGAGAACATGTGGTGTTTGATCTTCTGCTCTTCTGTCAGTTTGCTGAGAATGATGGTTTCCAGGTTCATCCATGTCCCTACAAAGGACACAAACTCATCGTTTTTGATGGCTGCATAATATTCCATGGTGTATATGTGCCACATTTTCCCTGTCCAGTCCATCATTGTTGGGCATTTGGGTTGGTTCCAGGTCTTTGCTATTGTAAACAGTGCTGCAATGAACATTCGTGTGCACGTGTCCTTATAGTAGAACGATTTATAATCCTTTGGATATATACCCAGTAATGGGATTGTTGGGTCAAATGGAATTTCTTATTCTAGGTCCTTGAGGAATCGCCACACTGTCTTCCACAATGGTTGAACTAATTTACATGACCACCAATAGCGTAAAAGTGTTCCTATTTCTCCACATCCTCTCCAGCATCTGTTGTCTCTAGATTTTTTAATGATTGCCATTCTAACTGGCGTGAGATGGTATCTCAATGTAGTTTTGATTTGCATTTCTCTGATGACCAGTGATGATGAGCATTTTTTCATATTTGTTGGTCTCATGTATGTCTTCTTTAGTAAAGTATCTGTTAATATCCTTTGCCCACTTTTGAATGGGCTTGTTTGTTTTTTTCTTGTAAATCTGTTTTAGTTCTTTGTAAATTCTGGATATCAGCCCTTTGTCAGATGGGTAAACTACAAAGAAACAGTCATTAGAGTGAAACAGCAGTCAACAGAATGGGAAAAGGTTTTTTTTTAAATTAAAAAACCAAAAAAATTCCAATGGTGTTACTCTTAAAAAATATACCAAATTTAATCAAACTCAGTGTATACAACTTGATAATTTCATTCTGAAATGCATATGTTTTTCATAATTTTATTTTATTTTTATTTTTTAAAAATTTTACTTTAAGCTCTGGGATTTATGAGCAGAATGTCCAGGTTTGCTACACAGGAAAATATGTGTCATGTGGTTTGATGCACCTATCAGCCCATCATCTAGGTTTTAAGCCCTCAATGCATTAGGTATTTGTCCTGATGCTTTCCCTCCTCTTGTCCCCCACTCTCCAACAGGCCCTGGTGTGTGATGTTCTCCTCCCTGAGTCCATGTGTTCTCATTGTTCAACTCCCACTTATGAGTGAGAACGTGTGGTGTTTGGTTGTGTGTTCCTGGGTTAGTATGCTGAGAATGATGGCTTCCAGCTTCATCCATGTCCCTGAAAAGGACATGATCTCATTTTTTATGGCTGCATAGTATTCCATGGGTGTATATGTGCCGCATTTTCTTTATCCAGTCTATCACTGATTGGCATTTGTGTTGGTTCCAAGTCTTTGCAATTGCAAATAGTGCTGTAATAAACATATGTATGCATGTGTCTTTATAGCAGAATGATTTATATTCTTTTGGGTACATACCCAGTAATAGGATTGCTGGGTCAAATGGTATTTCTGGTTCTAGATCCTTGAGGAATCCCCACACTGTCTTCCAAAATGGTTAAACTAATTTACACTCTCACCAACAGTGAAAAGGCATTTCTATTTCTGCACAGCCTCACCAGCATCCATTGTTTCCTGACTTTTTAAATAATCACCATTCTGACTGGCATGAGATGGTGGTTTTGATTTGCATTTCTCTAATGACCAGTAATGATGAGCTTTTTTTCATATGTTTGTTGGGTGCATAAATGTCTTCTTTTGAGAAGTGTCTGTTCATATCCTTTGCCCACTTTTCGATGGGGTTGTTTGTTTTTCCTGTAAATATATTTCAGTTCCTTGTGGATTCTGGATAATATACCTTTGTCAGATAGGTAGATTGCAAAAATTTTCTCCCATTTTGTGGGTTGCCTGTTCACTCTGATGATCGCTTCTTTTGCTCTGCAGAAGCTCTTTAGTTTAATTAGCTTCCATTTGTCAATTTTGGCTTTTGTTGCAATTGCCTTTGGTGTTTTAGTCATGAAGTCTTTGCCCATGCCTATGTCCTAAATGGTATTGCCCAGGTTTTCTTCTAGGGGTTTATGATTTTGGGTTTTACACTTACATCTTTAATCCATCTTGAGTTAATTTTTGCGTAAGGTCTAAGGAAGGGGTCCAGTTTCCATTTTCTGTATATGGCTAGCCAGTTTTCTCAGCACCATTTATTAAATAGGGAATCCTTTCCCCGTTGCTTGTTTTTGTCAGCTTTGTCAAAGATCAGATGTATTTGAATAGATTTTTCATTTACAAAGTTCATATATGGATAATTTAAGTGGTGTGTAGGAGAATAACTTCCTGTCATCTGTGTGTTTCCACAGACAGCATACTTCCCACTTAGTCAGCACATATGGGTAACACTTTAATTATTTTTATAAAATTATAATTGCAAATTCAATTTTAAAGAAATTAAAACTTGTAAAAATTATTAGGCCTAAGTATATGCTCTCAGTTTGTCTTTTAATACAGTGGTCACATAATATACATATTATTCTTCACCTCAATTTTTTTTTCAAACTTATCTTAGAGATTATTCTCCACCAGTAAGTGGAGAACTTTCTCACTCTTTTGTTGCATTGTATCCCACTTATGGTTTACGTGTGCCCTCTCATTATGGAAACCGGGTTGTTTCTTAGCTTTAATTATTGCAAATGATGTCATCATAAATTACCATATGCACTTGTCACTTCACTTCTATGCTGCTGAATTTCTAGGACAGACTCCTAGACATGGGATTGCTGTGTCAAAGTGTGTATGCAAGTGTCATTTTGTGGGTTTACTTTAAAATCTTGTTTTCCTTGTCACTATCCTAGGCAAAGTTTTGCTCTTCCTTTCAGCATTATATATTTGAGAGAGCATTTGCAGACCTCCCCTGGGTGCTTGCCTTTGTGTACTTGCTCTCATTGTAGCTCAGCCTTATTTCCTATGGCAAGCTGGTGCTATAATACCTATGGAAAGAAAAAGCACTAGCAGTATTTAGGAGGAAAAGTAAGTAGGTGGCTCCTAATATAGGAAATGATTCACATGAAAAGAATAATATGGAAGATAGTCTTGTAGGGATAGAAAATAAAATTTGGCACTTTGGTGAAACAGAACATTTGATCTTGAAGGAGCATATAAGATTGTTCTAACCCATCTTTCCTCTACAAGGAAAACCAGGGAATGGAGGACATGGGCTTTTGTGACCCAATCTGTCCAAATTTCCGTGTAATATCTGACAAAAATAAAGCAAATTTTCTTCGATTTCTGAAATTGCTGGTTCTATTTTGCTTTCTTACAGTTGACCAAATCCATGGTTTTATATTACAATTTAAAACATGTATTCAATATTTTGAAATTAAAAAATAAAACTTGGTATAAATTTTTTGTACAGTGATTCCCAAGGACCTGAATCCGTATTTTATAATCTTATTCTTTTCTTAGTCAGCATCTTAGTAAAAGCTGTGCATTTAGGAAGAGAGGAAGCCAAAGAAACCCTCCACTTAAAGACATTGATACAGTTAACTGAGGAGCAAGATCACCCCGTCTTCTAACCCATATCCCACAGTCACTTGCAATTTTTGCATTTGCAGGTCTTGTTTAATTTTAAGGAACCAAATAAAGAGCCTTAAAAAGTGTAAAGTTTCATCCTTTGAGGCAATAATTCTTAAGGGCCACAACATGACAGGTTATAAACAGCCAGTACAAAGGGTTTAAGATGCACATGTGCCTGGCACTTGTGAGGAACAGGAATGTGGTCCTTGTGCCTGGATTTAAGAGAATGATAGCGAATTTATAAGAAATGAGAATAGGAGGTCAAAAGGGTGACTCAGTGTTGTACTGTGCCTGGTGGCAATCATTTGGAAATAAATAGAAGCAATTTTTTAAAAAAAAAAAAAAAAGAAAAAAAACAGCTTTTTGAGGACAGAGTAGTAGTAAGCATATATCTTCAAAGCATTGCTGTGGCCGCTGAACTAAACTCAGGCTTTTATTGGAAGAGCTTGTTTTAAGCACAATGCTTGCAGATTATTCTGTATCAAGAGAATCTCTGTAGACCTCTTCAACCATTGATGCATTCATTTATTATCAAATATTTATTATTTTTCCAGCATTGTTTCAAGCATTGGTAATACACCCAGGAGCCAGAGGCTCCCATCTCCTAATGGAAGAGCCAGAGATATGGGTAATATCAGGAGCGACTGCTAAAAGTTGGACAAATTATATGTAGTTTTTATTATAAGAAAACAGATACCAATTGAATAGAAATTTCATTGGTTATGTAGAATATTCTTCAAAGTTTTCAAATCTGCTAATTTGAATGGTTTTATTTTTATTTCATAAACTTTAACATTTATTTTTGAAAAGTTTTGTAAATATGGCTCTTATTTATATAAAAAGATCATTAAAATGTGCATGTGTATATATATTTATATACACACACAAATAGATACATACATATGTGTATACATATATATGTAGGTATATTTGTCTGAGATGTGATATTCTGTGTGAAAATGAAGTAAATCATTTCAGGAATATATGTCACATCTAAAATAAAATGTTCTTTAGTCATCAGAAAGATGTAAGGTTTCAAACAAACAGATATATCAATTGTAATTGGACCCTTGCCAAGAAGTAATTGCTATTGCTGAAAAAAATTAATATTGTATTTTTATTCTCTTGATTCATAATGAAAGAATGCTTAGAGTTAACATTTTTATAGACTTTTCATGGCTTTTGTTTTCTTTCCTATATCCATAGCACTTAAATAATGAAATATAATTGGGTGACATTTTCTTTGCACATAAGGCTTGCATTGATTCTTTTTAAAAAGAGCACAGTGTCTGAGGGAGCAAAGAGGTCATTTTTCTAGGAGCAGAGCAAGACTATTGGTTGATTTGTCCTTTTCCTAGGCATTTTAAACAGTGGAAAGAAGGCCATTGTCACGAGTATTACGAAACAAAATTATTGTACACTTGGGGATGAGAAACTAAAAGGTCTCATAATCCCTAGTGTTGGTGTGACCAGTGTTGATGAGGAATTCGGGTTAAAACCTCACTGCAGGTGTTCATTAGCTGTGTATATTGACATGCAGTTTGGCTTATCGAGGTCAAGTTTTCTCATCTCTAATGAAAATCCTGAGCTTCTTGATGTCTAAGGTCTCTTTCAGGCCACATCTAAATTATCACGTCCTATTCTATTATCGTATAGAATATAGCCTTTCTATAATATGTGGAAGTAATTTGTGCCAACAGTTGAAGTCATATGGCAATTTCAATCCAGCGAATATTTCTTAAGCTTGGAATTTTGCATGACTAATGCAAAAGTGAGTAAAACACAGACCTTGCTTTATTCGAGTCTAACATGTCAGACCAGTTAAGCAATATGTGCTTTAGTAAATGTGTGCATAACATTTGTTGGGAAGTTAAATTCATTTTCATAAAGCACTTCCTCTGGGTGGCCTTTTGTGATTGTTTCATTAGTCTTGGGACTTCCTAAATTGTGATAATAATAATAATAATAATAATAATAATAATTACTGAATACCAGGGACCACTCTAAGCACTTTACATCTACTAATTCATTGAATTCTAAAAAAACTTTATGATATTTGCTCTCCTTGTCATTAAGATTTTTAAAAAGTAACTTTCAGAGAATGCAAGCATTTTCACAAATTCACAGAGCTAAGTGTCAGTATTTAAATTTTAGTGGCCTGATTCTCAAGCATGTGTCTCCATAATGCATTTTACTGTGAGGTTTAGAAACACATACACTTTTCAGTTTCATAATTCAAGGAGACAATAATATAGATGGATCAGAGTAAGCATTTTTTGCATGACTATTGCCTAAGTGCCCAGGCATGGTAGCTCACGCCTGTAATTCCAACACTTTGGGAGGCTGAGGTGAGCAGATCATTTTGTGTGTGTGTGTGTGTGTGTGTGTGGTTCGTATTTATGTCTCTGTAAAAGGAACAGTACAGCAGGCTGCTGAATAAGACCTAAGAGTCGTCCAGCTATGAGCAGATCATTTTAAGTCAGGAGTTTGAATCAGCCTGGGCAACATACCGAAACACTATCTCTAAAAAAAAAAAAAACCAGAATTAACCAGGCATGGTGGCACACACCTGTAACCTCAGTACTTGGGAGGCTGAGGCATGAGAATCGCTTTAACCTGGGAGGCGGAGGTTGCAGTGAGCCAAGATTGCACCACTGCACTCCAGCCTGGGCGAGATAGCAAGACTGTCTGAAAAAGCAAAACAAAACAAGACTGTTCCCTAAGAACTGGAAGTCCCAGAATCCTATTTGTAAAACTGTTAAGCACATGAGCATGAATGATACAGTACAGAATACATTTTACCTTTATGAAGCTCCTCGATTGTAATTTTGCTACTCAAATTCCAGAATAATTTTGATTCAGTGTCTACCATTTACATATTTTTTAATGAAAATAAATTCTTTCTGGACAGGAGACCCAATATCCAATTTTTAGAGTGCTTTATTTCTTGGGTAATTCATTTTTACTGTGCTGTTATTTCAAACAGAGGATGAGTTATAGAATATGTTAGATGTTTTGTTTTCCTGAGACTTGGAAGTTAATTATAATGGAAGCAAAATGTCTATTTACTTATCTCTGCCCCCTCTGCCATCCTGCACTCAATAGAGGCATTTTCTTCCTTAGAGTGGTCCTTTAAAAGTAGCACAAAAAAAAGACTTTTGAGAATTTTTTTCAATATGTAAGAACTTGTGCAATCTGATTTTAAAAATAAATAAATATTAATTTTTATTTCTATGAGTAACAGAAAATGCATTTATTTGATAATTTGTAAGAGCCTCCAAATGGAAGCCATGGATTGAGTAGATTAGCTTTGCTATTTGGGTATTTTATCTATGCTCCTCTAGGCCAGAAATCCCTCCACACACAATTTATAAATTGTTAGATCTGCCTGTGAATATTTCACAGTAGATTTTATGATAACGACTGTGCTCAATAATATGTTCCTCTTATTTACAAGTCTCTGATTCTTTTCACTCTGTAGACATAAGAGTGTTCCTCCAAAACCTGGAAGTCTTTGGCTCAAATTCTTTTTCTTTTATTTGATGATTTTCAGTGTTTATCTGTTCCCAGCATACATATGCTTATTTTCCTTTTTTCCCCTCCAACCTTAGTTTTCTTCTCTTAATTCTGTCATATGAACATATTCCCTATGTGTAAATAGGCTTAGAAGTATTTGTGGCTTTAATCTGTTTTTTTTTTAATTTTGAGACATTTGCTTAACAAATATACACTTACAGCGGAAGAGGAGAAAAAAACGATGTTTGAATTTTGTGACCTGAAGAAAGGACAGATTACAGTGCAAAATATATATGCAGGGTACTTGTTCTAAAATGATTAGAAATTTCAAGACAATGACAGCAGAATATTCAACTAAGCACAGGACCTTCTCAACACAGGGTATCTTGTGATTGTGCAGGTCATATATATATATAAAGCCAGTTCGGCCTGAGTATTCCTGGATGGAATCAGGGGAAAAAAATGCTTTCAAGACGTTTTACCTTCAGATGTGTTTTTCTTTTCTCTCTTTTTTTCCTGTCCCTCTCCTTCTCTGCCTCTTTCCTCCTCCTCTTTCCCTCCTCCTCCTTTTACTTCCTCCTCCTCTTCTTTCTGCTTCTTCTTCCCCCCGTTTCTTCCTCTTCATCTTCACCACCTTCTTCCTCCTCTTCTGCTTCTTCTTCCTCTTCCTTCTTCTACTTCTGCTCTTCCTCCTTCTTCTCCTTCTCCTTCTTTCTCCTTCTCCCTCTCTTTCTCTCTTTTTCTGTATCTCTCTCAATGGTACCTAGCGAGTGCTTTAGAGTTCTCTGACGACAGATTCTGGTTCAAGATGAAACAAATTAATCATTCTGATCATATAATAGTAAACGTCTGAAAGGCTGACTTCTAAAAATCCTTAATTTTAGGAAGATTATAAGTTTGATAAGTTTTAAATCAAAATGGTTTGGATAATCTAACATTTCACAATTCTGTTGTTCCTCATAAACATAAAAGAATCTCACATAAAAAACACTACATCTGTCTATTTAATGAAAGAACATCCCAGGTGACTTAAGAGAAACCTAAATTTCTCTGGTGTTTTCCCGTATGAAACTAGGTCGGATTCCCTGTCAACCATAAATTAAGCTTGGCATAGATATTTCAGGAACTGATACTGCAATTCTAGGTTAACTTTTAATTTTAAAGTTACTTGCTTCAAACAAACTGTGAAGATAAACTTTTAATTGTTTTGACCAATGTCTGTAGCCTGGATTGAAACATTAGCATTACCTGCAATTTGTTAGAAATGTAAATTCCCAGACCCACTCCAGATCTACTGAATCAGAAAGCTCTGGCAGTAGGGCCCAGCAGTGAGAGTTTTAACATGCACACTAGGTTATTTTAACATACTCTAAAGTGTTAGAATATGGCATTAATCTATACTACCCCTATTATAAGACCTTTAAATAAAGATCATTATCAGTTTATGGAATAGTAAAACTATCATATGAATCAATTAACCTTTTACATATCATAAATGTTGGGGACTTTTAAAGTTGAAAGGTAAATAGGAGTAGACATTGTATGAATATAATTGTAATTTAATATATGTTGTATTAACATATATTTCTTGAGAGAAAACACTACTCTGACGAAATTGTTCTACCACCTCAGAAGTCTCTTTCAAATGTGCCTTCTCTATTTTTTTTTATTTGTGTTTGCTAGAAAGTATTTTTTTTTACCTTTGCAAGAAAATACTACTACTATAGGTTGTTTCCTTGAAGTTGAATCTAAATTACAATAAAAGTTTACTCCAAGAATAGAAGACAATGTTCTGAGAAGCTTGCAGCCAATGAATCAGTTATTAGAGAAGTGTTTTCCACTAAGGTTTGGAAATGAACCATAGTACACTTTCATTAATCTAGTGAGTAAAAGATTAAGTATTTCATATTACTTCTCAATGAAACTATCATTTTACATACATAGGCAAATAAATCGAGCAACATATGTGTCACAGTTAAACTGAATTGGCCCTTTTGAATTGAAAGTTGACATTTTAGCTTACAAGGACAACATTAGGAAAGCATTTCTTTGAAGAGCTGAGGAACATGTATATGTTCAAATATGTAAATGTAATACATTTATATATATAATTTCAGAAGTAGTTTTCATATCTGGATTTTTAAATGTTTATCTGAAAACTAATACATCTGGAAGAAAATGTTTTACCTCTCAGAAAATAATTCAATTATCTGTAGCTAATTGAAAATCAGGGCTATGGGTATAGATGCAAAATGGTTAGGTTGTCATTTCCTTTTCTTAATCGATGAATTAGAATTTTTTAAAAACAATACATAATAGATGCATTGATAATACTTAAAATTGAGGAATCATGAAGCAGGGCTTTATTCTAAGTCTCCAGTTAATATAATAAGAGTATCTATGATCTCGAGACTTAAGCAGATACAAATAATTTTCATGGACTTTATTCTTTATTCTTTTATAATAGCTGTACAACAGTGCCATATTTGTTCCACTGGGATGTTCTTTCATTAAATAGACAGATGTAGTGTTTTTTATGTGAGATTTAAAAGCATATCAGACAAAATAAACCATTGGCTAAAGCAAAAGGCCTGACCTCCATTTTTATGAGTAATGACTTTTTAAAAATGTTATACTGAAAGAGCCCCTCAAGGCTCATCATGTCTTCCTTGTTATCATGTTGCTGAGGGTCAGATTAATGTCCATTTTCATTATTTTATGAAAAATTTGTGGACGTGTGAGTAAGAGAGGTTTGCCCTGTGGTTCATCAGGGAATGATCTCAAGTGGAAAACCTTAAGGTCAGCGTAACTTCTTTAATCCCTGTCAGGTGCTGCCTTACCTCTAGGTTGGGCAAACTTTCCCTTCTCTTTGGCATAAAGCTTTATTTTTATAAACAAATACCACAACATATATATCCCTATTATAAAATATTCAGTTAGGTTAATTGGATACATTCTTTTTTTATCCTGTCCTGCCGCTGCCTAAAATTTCAGCTTCAGTATGATCCAATGAGGATCATGGTCAAATGATTATATGTGAATTATTTAGATTAAGATATATGAATACCTCAGTGACATCTCTCAAAACTGAAACACACACACACATACACACACACACACACACACACACACACACACACACAGATCCTCTAATTACCTTTGAGCATTGTATTCTAATTTATGTTAATCTAGGTTCCTAGGACCTTGGCTGAACTTATATCCTCAATCAGCATCAAATAAAATGAGAAGAACTATATAATTTTTTCATGCTAATTATTATTAACAGCAGGAATAGCAACAGGGCATCTCAGTGCAGGCTGCTATAACACAATCACATAGACTAGGTGGCTTACGCAACAGCAATTACAAAGTGAGTCCAAACAGAAAGAAACATAGCCTACAATTTTCATCTCTCAACATTTCAGTGATATTTTAAGAGCTGAGTGGTAGGGGCCTTAAAGATCATTATCATATTATAACTTTGCAGTTGCTGTTATTGCGTTACCATTGAAGCTATCAGTGAGGGTTATGTTGATGATTCAATGATGTGCAGACCTGGTGATTGTAATCTAAATTGAAATCACTATCTCATTTCTTAAAAGAAATGCTAAATATAGGTTAATGTGTTTTACTCATTAACCCACCTTACCCCAGAGTTTTTGCTGGGCTTCTGAGCAAACCAATCATGAAAATAATTATACTTCACAGTTTTGTGCAGGATTAAGGTCAATTGGCCGATTTTTGGGAAAGAAAAAGTAAGTTTTTCACCTTTTTTATTATACTTTAAGTTCTGGGATGTATGTATAGAATGTGCAGGTTTGTTACACAGGTGTACATGTGCCATGGTGGTTTGCTGCACCCATCAACCTGTCGTTTACATTAGATATTTCTCCTAATGCTATCCCTCCCTCAGCCCCCCACCCGCCACAGGACCCAGTGTGTAATGTTCCCCTCTTCTCTGTGTCCATGTGTTCTCATTGTTCAAATCCCACTGATCAGTGAGAACATGCAGTGTTTAGTTTTCTGTTCCTGTGTTAGTTTGCTGAGAATGACAGCTTCTAGCTTCATCCATGTCCTGGCAAAGGACATGAACTCATCCTTTCTTATGGCTGCATAGTATTCCATGGTGTATGTGTGCCACATTTTCTTTATCCAGTCTATCGCTGATGGGCATTTGGGTTGGTTTGAAGTCTTTGCTATTGTAAATAGTGCTGCAATAAACATATGTGTGCATGTTTTTTTTTTTATAGTTGACTGATTTATAATTCTTTGGGTATATACCCAGTAATGGGATTGCTGGGTCAAATGGTATTTCTGGTTCTAGATCCTTGAGTAATCACCATACTGTCTTCCAAAATGGTTGAACTGATTTACATTCCCACCAACAGTGTGAAAGTTTTTCTGTTTCTTCACATCCTTTCCAGCACAGATGCTGGAGAAGTTTTCACTTTTAAGAACAGTGACATAATTACATGTAGAAACTTGAAGCTTCCAGTGTAAAACTATAAAAATCAAATAGTGCTTGTTTTATATATATATATATATATATATATATATATGTAAATAAATAACGCCTACATTGAAAGAGCTAGACTATTTCTCCCCCAGCAAACAGTGAATACTGAATTCACATAGAGCAGTATGTATTCCAGGGTTAGATGAGGGATTTCATTTAGAAACAAAATTTACATAGAACCAGTCTGAGTGTGTGAACAGCTGAAGTGTTGAACTTACTGTGTGCACAATGTCCCTTCCACCAAGGCCCCGTTCTTGTGTGCAGAGGCAGCATCAATGGCAGTAGACATGAGCCACTCCTGGGTTCACTGGGTAGCTGCATGAAGTCAGGCAAGTGACTTTAATTTTCTGAGCCTGAATTTCCTCTTTTGTAACTTAGGATACTATCTATGTATCCTGAGAGGTGTTCTGAACATCATGGGAAATGAAAATACAAAACTACCTTTATAGAAATATTTGAAATAAATGATGTCTATTGCTGTTATTTACTACATAGAATGCCTTTGAATTTCTCCATTTCCCATTTAAGGTCTTCATTTATTAATTCAGCCAACAAATATTTATTTAACATAACCTATGTACCTAGCACTGGCTCCATTGAGTGATTTCCAGCCTTACATCCAATTATACTGGTTTCTATAATCAGGACATTCACTGTATTTAAGTCTTTAAAAATTGAAAGAAAATACTCTTTCTGTATTGCTGTGTTATTTTTATATGAAATGAATCATCTTCTGTCTTCACCTTAAATGCTGCCTGTGTAATACTCGTTGACTTCTTCCCCATGATAGTCTCTTATTTATATGCATTATATCTCTTACATTTTTGTTAGTACCTTTTATGCTGGTTTTAATTCATAGTGCACATAAGAATCAGCTAGAGAGTTATTTACAGTGCAAAATATATGTCTCCATTCTCAGGGACTATATGATCAAGAGCAATGAGGAGGTATTCCAGAAGACTACATTCTTAGTAAGCTCAACAGGTGATCCCATGGAGGTAATTTGAAGGATAGATTTTGAAAAATATTACTATGCTGTGTTTCCTTGGTTTTTAAATAGTTTCAGGATCTATACGTTCCCAAGGGGAAAAAAAAATGTAACTTTCTCTGAGAAGAGACCCATATGACAATCTTTTCATACTCAAAATGTAGAGAAGAGAGCTAAATAGTATTCTGTTACCAATTTGCTTTTTTTAGCCTGGGGCCAAGGTTAACTGGGACCAGAAATACCATGAAAGCCCAAGGATGAGGTAAGGAAAAGAGATTGGGACATGCAGATTATCTTTGTTTGTTTTAAGTTATTCTCACAATAGTTACTCTCTTTTAGATCCTGGACATTTCCAGTATTTGCCCCAAATGATTTAGCAACTTTTGAAGTGGGATGAATTTTGCAGCCCTTTAAAAAACCTGAAGTTCTTTGTATCATATATATATATATAAATCAAAATAATGTAAATAGTGTTACAGAAATGTAGCACAGTCTTTTTCAGTTCTACATATTTATTAGGATAAGCTCAGGGAACTTACTCAGAAAGGAGGCAAAGCAAGAACAGGCACACCACATAGAGAAAGCAAGAGAAAGAGAGAGAGAGAAAGTAGGGCTGGCAGGTGCCACACACTTTTAAATGACAAGATCTCATGAGAACTTACCTTCACAAAGATAGTACCAAATCATGAGGGATCCGCCCTGTAATCCAAACACCTTCCATCCAGCGATAGAAATTACAATTCAACATGAGATTGGGTGGGCAGAAATATCCAAACTATATCATTCCCTCCCTAACCCCTTCCAAATCTCATTTTCTTCTCACACTGCAAAATATAATCGTATCTTCCCAATAGTCTCCCAAAGACTTAACTCATTCTGCCATTAACTCAAAAGTGCAGATTCCAACACCTAAGACATGGCAAGTCCCTTCCACCTATGAGCCCATAAAATGAGAGGCAAGTTATTTACTTCCAAGATTCAATGGGGATATAGGCATTTGGTAAACATTTCTTTTCCAAAAGGGAGAAGTAAAGGGGCTACAGGACCTATGCAATTTTGAAACCCAGAATAGCAGTCATTCAATCTTAATGCTTCAGAAAGATCTCATTTGACTCCATGTCCTACAAACAGGGCACACTAGCACAAGGGGTGGGCTCCCAAGGCCTTGGGCAGAGTTTTTTAATGTGTTTTAGGGAAATTCAGTTCATAAATTTTAAATGGTTTAAAAGGACATGATCAGTATTTCTGCGATCACTTAGTGTTGCAATTGCACTATCTAATGTAGATTAAGAATTTGTAGTCAAGCTTATCCATTAGTTCTACAACCTGCCTTGCACATAAATTTGCATAAACTAGAAGAGCAATTGTACTATATAAATAGTTTTATACAAGCTCATTATAAATTTTAGATAGCTGTAGAACAATGGAGAAAGTGAATAATTAAATTGCCATAACAATATGAGGTATGTAATGGCCTTATACATTGAATAAGTTGGCTCTTTAGAGTTTTCCACACTCCTCATTGGGTTTGACAAGATTAGGTGTACTTATACTATTGTTGTAGATTCACATTATTGTATTATAAATTTTGTGCTGCATGTAGATGCCCAATACTTATGCTTTTATCCTTGAAAAAGATTTTAACCAAGAGTCACAGGCAGATTGTGAAATAATTAACATAGCAGGTGACACAGAAGGCTTGAGGGGCAGTGAAATGTCAGTGATGACTAGCTTAGAGTATGCATTCCATGAGCACACAAGTATATGATTTCTTTAGGTGTTTCTAAGATGACCTGTGTTAAGCATATCTCATAAGACAGAGTTCAGACCTACAGGGGAGGCCTGGCAATCTTAAGTGAACTGTTAGTTTGTCCCACAATTTGACTATTGGAAATATAGTAAATGTCCCATGCTTGAGGCTTTACACTAAATTTGGCCCAAAGTTATATCTTTAGGAAGCAAGAATAAGATTGACTTTATGTACAATTTCAGCAAATTTTATTCTCACATAGTTTTTCTCTCTCAGAAAGTATTTTTATATAAAATGGTTTAGGTATTGTATAATGTACAATATAACCAGAATCTTTCAGCTTTGGTCACTTTTTATAATTTAATATATTGTCCAAGGCAGTATGATCAGAAAGCTGTCACTTTCACTGCTTGTTCAGAGAAATACAATTTTTAAACTCTCATCCTATTGAAGTCTTACCATCTTGATCTTCAAAAGTGAAAACAGAATGACCTAGTGACTTTTTCCCTTGGAAAAGAATGACAAAAAGTTGAAAGTTAAAAGCCTTTTTCTTTGGCCTATAACATAAAGTTGTTTGGATTGTGACATTGCAGCCATTATTCCCCAGACTTCATGAAGCCATCCAAATAACACTTAGAATGGGAATCCCTAACCAGGTGGTAGGTGATGCCAGTGACCCTGCTGGAGTGTAAAGAGATAAGGATGATCTTGGGAGCAGAAGAACGGTTGTCTTGTCATGATAATCATATTTTAAGCCATAGTTACCATATATTAAACTATGCAGTAGCCTAGACTCCTCTTACTAGACTTTGGGTAAAAAAAAAAAAAATCAAAGGAAAGAAAACATATTTTTCCCCAAAGTTTTCTGTTGAAAATCAATCAGTTGCTTTTCTTGGTATGGTGGTTAATTCTGCTAAAAGTAATCGCTAAGTCTTTCTTTGATGACTTAGGTTTTATGCTGTCTTTTATTGTATAAGACTATAGTTGTAAAAATGGAAAGTGATTAGGCCAGATTGGTACTATCCCCAAGGTATATTGTGAAATTATATGTAGAAACAAATCTTTGATCCTTTATTTCTTATGAATTAGCTTTTGCTCCTTAAATGAAATGTAAAAAAACCTTTGCTTAGGAGCTTTATTCTGGAGGTTTTGTTACTAAGATATTTAATTGAAAGAAATGTTGATAATATGATCGTTAACTACAATAGGAATATGGCAAATTTTGTTTTTGATTGACTTGATGAGTTAAAGTTATTTTTCTATAATTTTATTTTCCTTTGCTTATAAAGTTGTAACCTCAAAAACTAAAGTTAATGAATTTATGCTCATGCATTTCTATTTTTTCAATCTATAAATACTGAAACTTCCTGAAATTTTGAGAGTTTCACTATCAGGGGAATAGAATTCAGAGATCTACCTTGCACCATGCCTACTAAGAGAGCAGCAGATCTGTGGTTTAGAAATTTAAACATTAGCAACTATTATTGCATTTATCAAAATAAAAAAATATTTTAAAATGTTCTGTAATGATTAAATTATTGAGCTAACACACACAACCCGAGGCATAGATTTTAAAAAATGCTTAAGTTTAGCAGTGCACACTTTTAAAATTGATAATAAAACATATTTTTTTTTGCATTTCACAGAAGGAAATAAAATTCAACAGCATAAATTTCTGTTCTCTGAAAAAAAATTGGCATTAGCTTATTAATATTTCAGTCATAGAAAAAATAATACTTGGTTTAGTTTTATTGTTACATTTTCCCAAACTTCAAGATGGCCTTATTTTTTTTTTTTCATTTCTCAAGCAAAAAACAAAATACTAAATGAAAATGTTGTATTTAAATGCAAATGTTGGAATTGATTATCCTAGAACGGAATAATTTGCAATGGTATACTGTGAATGGGGCCATTAAAACTGAAGAAGTGCTGGCCCTATTATTTATGAATTCATTTTAATACATTAGAACAAATGAGAATATTCAGGCAGTTCATTAAATTGATTTGATGTATCTCCATTTATAGTCAGAGAATAGGCAAAATGTCTATAAAAATAACATCAACCTTCAAAGCTTATATTTCAAGAATACAATTTAAGGCTTAAAAGATTGAAAATAAAAATATAAAAATGTGCATAATTTTCCATATCTGGAAGTGAATATTAAGTTTTATTAAGATCTTTCCAAAAAATGGGCATGTAAATGTTATTCTGTCACATTCCTAGGGAATTCTGATGAGCCTCAATTGGTGATTTCTTTGCTTTTAGGACTAATACTACTTTCTTTATGAGTAAATGCTGAAGTTAATGAATCAACTCTCATGTATTCATATTTCTTAAATTTATAACTATTCAAACTCCCTGGAATTTTTAAAATTTTACTCTAAGAACAACAGAATTCCCAAATTCTCTCCATGACAGCATGCCTACGGAAGCAGCAGCAGGTCTATGATTCAGAAATTTATATACAGAGACCACAGTGATGAGTGTTCATGCTAATGTTCTTAAATTTAAAGGAAGAATTTCTTCATTTGTTTTACCCAAAGCCTCCCTGTATCCTTTGGAATTCTCACAATTATTCCAGTACACAATAGTCTCATAAATCAAATAGAGAGAAAAGTCTAAGATCTTTTATTTCCTTTGACATACAGTCCCTCCAAGACAATGAGATGGGGTAGCTTTGGTGCAAGTACTTAGAACAAAGTTTCTCATCATCACTTTAGAAATATGATGACAAATCATATTGATGGCAAATCACCGTAATGTTTTGCTTTTATGGTTGCTTGGTAAAAGTCAGACTCAGAAACCTTGGGATTCATTTTCTTTACTTGGCTTCTTTGCAGCCTAAGGGACCACAAGTAGCCCATTTTCTTCTATGTGGCTCTGCTCAGTCCTTTATTCACCCATTAAAGTAAAAGTCTTCAGCTAGGTAACTTATCACTGAGGTTGTCAAGGACAGGTAGGAAATCTGTGTCCAGATTATATCACATGAATAATTACATCAGCTAAAACTCTCAGCTTCAATTGTGACCAAACTCCCCAAGATTACAGATGCCTGAAACATTCATTAATCAGATATCAAGGAGTAATGTGCATAAAACAGACCACTTCTGTGAGGTGACTTTTTAAGGTCTTGTTTAATTACTCAGAGATGTTTTTATGTTGTTATTTTCTTCTCTAACAATTATACTCAAGTCACTGAGACATACAAACATGAAGAACATGTCATAGTGAATCATGACTGCATGTGCTGTAATCACCAGCTAACTGGGAGAAAATTTAGTATCTGGGGAAGTAACACTTTACTTCCTATACAGACTGTCTACTCTCTAAACTGAAGCATTTTTCTCAGCAAGTGATGTACCTGGTATCTCCTATTTCATATCCCTAAATGGTAACAGAACTGTATTTGCACTTCCTAAATGAACTTTTCCTTTTCTTGGGTCATAACACATGGCATATGAAATGAACAAGAAGAAAAATCATAGCGAAAGGATGTAAACATTGAATATTATAGTGAAATTTCAGTTGTTTGTGTCAAAGTCTTAAGATGCTATTGGCATAAAACGACATAGTCTAAAAATAAGATGATGTAACTCTCTCCTCTCTTTCTTTGACCAAATGTTAATAGCAAATAAGATAATGCAATCATTTGTTCCTGGAGAGATAAAACTAACAGTGGAGCGAAGATTTGTATGAAACTTCATTTAATTGAATGAGGAGTAATTGTCCTGGTTGGTCTTACTTAAGGTATTGCATATGAATACTAGATCCTAAATTATGTTTAAAACATCAGAATATTGAATTTCCATACTTTTCTGAGATCCTCTTGGATTTCAGAGATAATCTTTAAAGTGTTATTTCCACTTGAAAATCCTTAGAATATAAACAAAAACTTCCTAGTGAATCATAATAATATATTATTTTAAGTTAGTTAATGGAAATATAAAATCACTGTTTTTTCTATAGGTATTTTTGTTTGAAAATTATAAATTTCATCTTGTCACTGAGCAAATATATTAATTTCAAAAAAATATATACATATACTGGTATAGAAACAGAGATGTAAAATTAAAATATATGCTTGTGAACACCTAGTATAATTTTATTATTTTAATGTAAGAAAACAGAACTCCAAGAATTGTTTTATACCACTTGTCTGTGACAGTTGACTTGAAGTCAAAGGACTTTGGATCTTAATTCTATGGACTGGTGCTGAGAACAGCTGCTGGAGGGGCTCACGTGCCCAGCAGTGCACCGCAAGGTGACCAACCGCTGACAGCACATAAAGACTGACACAAGGTGGCACCTAGGGGGACGATCCAAGATGGCCGTTTAGGAACAGCTCAGGATTGCAGCTCCCAGTGAAAGCACAGAGGGTGAGTGGACGCCGCGTTTTTATTGCCCACAGACTAGGAAATTCCTGGGCGGAGGAGCTCCATGGTCGCCAGCACAGCTGTTTCGGCCTGCGTGGCTGTGCCTGCCAGCACCGCTGCTTTGCCCCGCACGGCTGCTTTGTCGGTGCCCCGGAGCTGCGGTTCTCCGTACAAAATACACCAGTCCGCGTGCCCTTTTGGCTGGCGATTGGAGCCACGGGAAGTCGCCCATTCG
>NW_016107675.1:1485003-1588748 GCF_001604975.1 Cebus imitator | reverse complement strand
TGGATAGGGAAAGTGTGGCACATATACACCATGGAATATTATGCAGCCATCAAAAACGATGAATTTGTGTCCTTTGTAGGGACATGGATGAACCTGGAAACCATCATTCTCACCAAACTGACAGAAGAGCAGAAGATCAAACACTGCATGTTCTCACTGATAGGCGGGTGTTGAACAATGAGAACACATGGACACAGAGAGGGGAGCACTGCACACTGGGGTCAGTTGGGAGGAAATACGGGAGGGACGGTGGGGGGTGGGAAGCTGGGGAGAGATAGCAAGGGGAGAAATGCCAGATGTAGGTGATGGGGAGGAAGGCAGCAAATCACCCTGCCACGTGTGTTCCTATGCAACAATTTTGCATGTTCATCACATGTACCCCCAAACCTAAAATGCAATAAAATAAATAAATGGGAAAAAAAAATTCTATGAACCATGGAAGTTCAAGATTTAATGTCAGAAGTGCTGCAATTGAATCCTTTAAGTGCTACTATTAATTATATGCCTTTTTTTCAGTAATGAGATAAAGAACACATAAACTTAAAGCATTCTAGAATGTTGGTTATTAGTACTTCTATATCGTCACAATTCTCTTACACATAGAAGTCTAACTACTAGAAATGTTATTACTGTTTGTATTATTATTGTTGTCACTGAAGTAGATGCTTTTATTATGTATTAAAGTTTGCATTTTATCTACAAGCATGTGTTAAAACTTTGAGTTACATTCCAGAGTATGCTTCACATGACCTGTTTGAATTCTACAGAACACACTTCCTTGTTTTTCCTTGTATTTTACAATAGGGTATCATTTGACCTATTATGGAGAACAGAATCACATTGTATTTAATTTTTTATTGAATGTTAGACTTTTATGATTTGTTTAAATTGTTGCGTATGGCTTGGATCCTTTTATTATTGTGGCCAGATAGTGTTTCATGCATTGTATGGGTATGCATAATCATTTATTTGATTTTGTGAAGCTCCTGGTAAATTCTTGATGCTGTGATTAAGATGTGCCTCTGAACTTTTATTACTAATGTCTTCTTGTGCACATGTTTATACTTGGCAACCATAGAGCATAATTTCTAAGTCATAAGTTTATGCATTCAATATAATAATTCATAATAAGTTATTTTCTTAGGTAGTCATAACAATTCTAATTCTTCTCTGCAGTATTATACAATTCCTTACGTGCTTATTCTAGCTGATGCTTGATAATATCAGCTTAAAAAATTAAAAATTAAAGCCTGACATATAACTTAGGTGGAATGAAAATAGTAATTATACATCTTTATGGATTTCCACACAGTGAAAATCCCCATTTATTCAGTACCCTGATCAAGAACTAGAATATACCAATACCCTAGCAGCTTCCTCTTACTCCCTACAGTTTCTACTTCTTTTATTAAAAAAATTATTTATTATACTTTAAGATCTGGGGAACGTGTGCAGATTGTGTAGGTCTGTTACACAAGTGCCAGGGTGGTGGTTTGCTGCATCAATCGCCCCATCGTCTACATTAGGTATTTCTCCTAATGCTATCGCTCCCCAATCCTCCCGCCCCCTACTACTCCTCCCCTAGCCCCCACCCCCCAGGCTCCAGTGTTCCCCTCCCTGTGTCCATATGTTCTCATTGTTCAACACCCACTTATGAGTGAAAACACGTGGTGTTTGGCTTTCTGTTCTTGTGTCAGTTTGCTGAGAATGATGGTTTCCATTTTCATCCATGTCCCTGCAAAGGACATGACCTCATCCTTTTTTATGGCTGCATAGAATTCCATGGTGTATATGTGCCACATTTTCTTTATCCAATCTATCCTTGCTGGGCATGTGGGTTGGTTCCAAGTCATTGCTGTTGTGAACAGTGCCACAATAAACATACATGTGCATGTGTCTTTATAATAGAATAATTTAAAATCCTTCGGGTATATACCCTGTAATGGGATTTCTGGGTCGACCACAATGCAATTAAACTAGAACTCAGGATTAAGAAACTCGTTCAAAACTGCACAACTACATGGAAACTAAACAACCTGCCCCTGAATGACCACTGGATAAATAATGAAATAGAGGCAAAGATAAAGATGTCCTTCAAAGAGGACGAAGACACAAAGTACCAGAATCTCTGGGACACATTTAAAGCAGTGTCTAGAGGGAAATTTATAGCACTAAATGCCCACATGAGAAGTGAGGAAAGATCTAAAATTGACACCCTGTCATCACAATTAAAAGAACAAGAGGAGCAAGATCAAACAAATTCAAAGGCTAGCAGAAGGCAAGAAATATCTCAGATCAAAGCAGAAATGAAGGAGATAGAGACACACACACACAAAAACTTCAAAAAATCAGTAAATCCAGGAGCTTGTTTTTTGAAAAGATCAACAAAATAGATAGATTGCTAGCCAGACTAATAAAAAAGAAAAGAGAGAAGATTTAAATAGATGCAATAAAAAATGATAAAGGGGATATCACCACCAATCCCACAGAAATACAAACTACCATCAGAGATTACTTCAAATGCCTCTGTGCAAATAAACAAGTAACTCTAGAAGAAATGGATAAATTCCTGGACACTTATACCCTCCCAAAACTAAACCAGGAAGAAATTGAATTCCTGAAGAGACCAATAACAAGGTTTGAAATTGAGGCAGCAAGTAATAGCCTACCAACCAAAAAAGTGTCCAGAACCTGTGGGGTTCACAGCCTAATTCTATCAGACATACAAAGAGGAGCTGGTAACATTCTTTCTGAAACTATTCCAAACAATACAAAAAGAGGGAATCCTCCCTAACTCATTTTATGAGACCAACTTCATCTTGATACCAAAACCTGTCAGAGACACAATGAAAAAACAAAATTTTAGGCCAATATCCATAATGAACACTGATGCAAAAATCTTCAGTAATATACTGGCAAACTGAAACTAACAGCACATCAAAAAGCTTATCCATCACGATCAAGTCAACTTCATCCCAGGGATGCAAGGCTGGTTCAACATCCATAAATCTATAAATGTAACCCATCACAGAAACAGAGCCAAAGACAAAAACCACATAATTATCTCAATAGATGCAGAGAAGGCCTTTGACAAAATTCAACAGCGCTTTATGATAAAAACTCTCAAAAAACTAGGTATCGATGGATCATATCTCAATAAGAGCTGTTTATGACAAACCCACAGCCAATATCATACTGAATGGGCAAAAACTGGAAGAATTCCCTTTGAAAACTGGCACAAGACAAGGATGCCCTCTCTCACCACTCCTATTCAACATAGTATTGGAAGTTCTGGCCAGGGCCATCAACCAAGAGAAATGAATAAAGGATATTTGAATAGGAAGAGAGGACGTCAAATTGTCCCTGTTTGCAGATGACATGATTTAGAAAATTCCATAGTCTCAGCCCCAAATATCCTTAAGCTGATAAGCAACTTCAGCAAAGTCTTAGGATACAAAATCAATGAGCAAAAATCGCAAGCATTCCTATACACCAATAATAGACAAACAGAGAGCCAAATCATGCATGAACTCCCATTCACAATTGCTACAAAGAGAGTAAAATACCTAGGAATACATCTAACAATATGTGAAGGCTCCCTTCAAGGAGAACTACAAACCACTGCTCAAGGAAATAAGAGGGGACACAAACATAGAAAAACATTCCAATTTCTACTTTTCTGCAAAGATAAACACTATACTAAGTTCTGGAATTATTTTTTGTTTTACTTTTGCCACTTTTCTGAAATCTTATAAATGAATTGCACAGAGTTTATTCCTTTGTTTCTAACTTTTGTTTTTCAACGTTTGTGAGATTTATCCATATTACTGCATGCGGTAAAAGTTTATTCATTCTCATTACAAATTAATGTTCTATTGAATAAATATTTCAAAATATAGCCATTCTACTGGTTATAAACTATTGAATTGTTTCTAATTATGGCTCTTACAGTGAGTGCTGCTTGAGCATTCTTGTACATGTTTCTTGTAGAACATATGTATGCATTTCTGTTGCATTTATACAAAGAAGTGCTGAGACATAGGATATGCATATTTTTGGCTTTACTAGATACTGCCAATAGTAATTTTTAGATAATGATTGTATCTATTTATCCTCCCATCTGCACAGTATATAAGTTATTGTGCAACATCCACATCCACAGTGATGTCTGTTTTAGTTTTTTCCATTCCAATGTGTGTGTATTAGTGTCTCACTGTGGTTTTAATTTGCCTTTCCTTGATTATTGAGGGATTACTTTTGGATAGAAGTCTTGTCATTTTGCATTATCTATATTTTTAAAGGTTCTGTTTACTCCTCTTGCTCACTGTTTTGTTGTGTTACCTTTCTTCTACTTATTGGTATGTATAAATTTTAACTATATTTTATATATAAACTAATTGTTAAGTTGAAGTGTTTAAAATTTAAAAGACTATATTAATGTAGTCTTTTATTTTAGACGAAAATGTAGTCCAATGTTTTGTGGCTAACATTCTGCCTACTCCCAATGTGAAAAAAACATGTTCTATTTTATTTTCTAGAAGATTTAAGATTTTGCCTTTCATATTTAAAGTCATTACATACACTGTATACTAACCACTTCCTGCATATCATGTGTTTGAGAGCAAAATTCTTTTTTTTCTGCTATAATACTCAATTGATTTAGAACCACTTATTTATAATAGTATCTTTCTGTAGCTCTTTGCATTATTTTGTCCTAAATCAAGTGCATATATCTGTTTCTGAGATTTCTATATTTTACCATTTGCTCATTTAGCTATCCACTAGCATACTGTATTAATTTCTATAGCTTTGTAATCAATACTGATGTATGGTAGGACATCTTTTCACACCTTGACACTCTTCTTTCCTCTGTGTTTCCATTAGAATTACCTTTCTGTGTCACCCATGTGTCTGCTCTCTCTCTTCTTTTCTCTGCCTTACACACACACACACATACACACGCAAACACACATGCACACACACACTGAGCACACTGAGATTCTAATTGTAATTGCATTGATTCCGTAGATCTTTTAAGTTAATGCTAACACATTTCATATTTTTGTACTTCTATTTGGAATATTTGCAGATTTTTGTTACATGCTTATTTTTTCATTTATCAATCTTGCCAATTTCTTTTATTAATACTAACAATTTTTCTGTAGATAATTTTAGATATGTTAATACTCTTGACATTTGTTTCTAATGATAATAGTTTCCCCAATCTGTATCTGTCTGTGTCTGTGTGTTTACGTGTGTTTGTCACCCTACTTCATTAGGTTTCCTATTCAACATCAAATAACAAAATAGGAAACATCCTATTCTTTAAGGAAGAGTTTTCAATGTTTTACCATTTGACATAATGTCTGCTCCAGTATTTTGGATAATATGTTTTATCAGATTATATTAATTTCCTTTTATTGTTCGTATTAAAAATAGTTATTTTAAAAATCATTAAGCAATGTTGGCTGCTGAGTATTAACAAATGCTTTTTCTGCAAATTGAAGTTATATGATTTGTTTTCTATGATTGGACCATGTGGTTTATTAGTCTCAGAGAAAACATATGGCACACTTCCCCAGTGTAATTGAAAACAGTCTAAGGAACAGATTATTTGCAATAGAATGAGCACAGTTTAGGGAACCATACAAGAGATGTGGAAGCACTGCAGACTAGCAAGAGCCAAGATTCATTACCACTCCCAGTTCTGAAGGGATAAGTAAAAGGGAAGAAAATTATAATAATTTGGAAAAATGCTAATGCTGTAAGTTAGAGCCACCAAGCTAATTGCTGAGCTTTAGTAGCATAAAACACTGCCTATCAAACCATGAATGGGAAGGGAAGAGGCCAGCAGAGCAAATACTACAATATTATATATTTCTTTTTCTTTTTTTGAAACGGAGTCTCGCTGTGTCACCCAGGCTGGACTGCAGTGGCGTGATCTCAGCTCACTGCAACCTCTGCCTCCCAGGTTCAAGCAATTCTTCTGGCTCAGCTTCCCAAGGAGCTGGGACTACAGGCATGCACCACCACGCCCCGCTAATTTTTATATTCTTAGTAGAGATGGTGTTCCACTGTGTTGGCCAGGCTAGTCTCAAACTCCTGACTTCAGGTGATCCACCTGCCTCGGCCTCCCAAATTGCTGAGATTACAAGCATGAACAATATCATATGTTTCTAGCCTTACAATTGCCTACATGGCCTCCCATGGCCATACGTAACCACAAGCCATTAAAGTTAGCCTCTCAGGATACTGCACTGGGTGGAGAAAAATGAGGAGTCCATGTGGAGAGATACTAAGAGTGTGGCAGAAAGATTTCCAGATAGCTCTTATTATTCCTACCTTGTGGTTTCCACACCCTTCAGCATTGTCCTTTTGTGTGTGGGTAGGATCTTTGACTTGCTCTAAATAATAATTATGGCAAAAGTGACTGGATGTCTCTTCTGTGATTATGTTTCATAAGGTTGTAAAGTTATATTCATTAGTGGACTCTGTTCTTTGTTGATTTCGATGAAACAAGTGGCCATGCTGTAAGAGCCAATGTGGGAAAGAACTGGTTCTCCAGCCAAGAAGCAGCTAGGAACCCAGGGTGACCTATAGCTGAAAGCCAGCAAGAAAATGAACCCCCCATTTTAGTAGGTAACACAGAATTGAATCTATTGACAACCCGGTGAGCGCAAAAGCAGATTCTTCCCCTGTTGAGATGAGACTGCAGCCTGAGCTGACAGCTTCAGTGGAGACTGTGAGACTCTGAAACATTAGATCCAGCTTAGCTGTGTCAAGTCTACACCCACAGAATCTGTGGTATAATGACTCTGTGTTGTTTAAGCCACTGTTTGTGATAACATTGGTAGGTAGCTGTAGATAGAATGCAAGAGGACTGTCAGCACAGTGGTGAATTATAACATTGAAATGGATACTTAGACACTGATTTTTAAACAAAATAAAATACTGTATTTTTCTGATATTTTCAGCTTGGGTTAAAGAGTTCACTAAAAATAAGATACAATCCACCAGTTCTATCATTCAGCAATAAATAAACAAATAATCATCAAAATTTCTCTTTTAATTTTGTCTTTAACCATGAATTATTTACATCTCATTTTTGATGTCTAGAATGGTTGCCTTGTAAGAAAATACGTACTTTTTTTGTTTTAGTTTGTTTAATTTACTAAAGGATACTTTATGCCGAGAATTCCATCAATTTTTGTAACATTTCTTGTGCATTTAAAGCAAGGTGTATCCCACAATTGTAGGGTACATAATTACCTAGTTAACCAAATTGTTTACCATGTTTTAAAAATCACCTGTTTTCTTACAGATTTCATCTGATATAAAATGTTTATTTATTTATAATTTTTTGTCCTAAATATTCAGTTTTTAAGACTTATCATATGTCTTCTGATAATTCAAATCTCTTTACTCCGCAATTCCATAACTTTCTGAAGATTCACTAACATATTTATCATAGTTTGTGTATAATGTTTATCTGTTAGTTCTCAAATTGTAGTTTTCTATCATCTTTTCTTGTTGAACTGATTCTTCTCTTCCCTCTTCCTTCACATTTTTTTTTCACCACATCCTTCTTATATTTTAACAGCATATTGAAAATTGTAGATGATACATTTTAAACTTTTTAAAAAAAATCATCCTTTTCACAGTTTTAAGTTTTGTCCTAGACAGCAATTTAACTACTGCTGATTGTTTATCTTCTTTTTTTCTATAATCTGTTATATGATCGACTTTATTAAAATATAAAATTTCAGCTATGCAAAAGACCCAGTCAAAAAAATAAGAAAACAGGATAAATCTGGGAGAAATTATTTGCAAAAGGCATATTTGATTAAAAACTGTTACCCAATTGTTTTATAGTTTTATCAATGTTATAACAATGAGATACCACTACACATTCTAGTAGAATGGCCAACACCCAAAGCACTGGCAGCACCAATGCTAGAGAGGTCATGGAACAACAGAAGTTTTATTCCTTGCTGGTAGGAATACAAAATAGTACAGTCACTTTAGAAAACAGCTTAGCAGTTTTTTATACAACTAAACATACTTTTACTGTAAGATCCAGTGATTGCATTCCTTGGTAATTACCTTAATGAGTTGAAAACTTATGTCCATGCAAAATATTGCACATGATTGATTGTTTATGGCAACTTTATTCATAATTGCCATACTTGGAAGCCACCAAGATGTCCTTCATTAGGTGAATGGGTAAACTCTGGTACATCCAGACAATGAAATATTTGACAGTAAAAAGAGGTGAGCTCACCAGTTATGAAAAGACATAGAGGATCATTAAATGTATACTAATAAGTGAAAGAACCAGTCTGAAGAAAATTATACACACTGTATAATTCCAACTGAATGTCAGTCTGGAAAAGGAAAACCTATGGAGCTAGTAAAAAGATCAGTGTTTATCAGGGGTCAGTAGGAAGGGAGGGATTAATAGGCAGAGCACAGGGGACTCTTAGGGAAGTGAATATATCTGGTAAGATGTTTATTTTGTGGAGTTTTGTGTTTGGGGTTTGTTAAAGCAGCAGTCCCCGACCTTTTTGGCACCAGGGTCTGGTTTCATGGAAGACAATTTTTCCATGGACCAGGGGCAGGGATGGTTTCAGGATGATTCGAGTGCATTGCATTTATCATGCACTTTATTTATATCATTGCCGCATTGTAATACATAATGAAATAATTATACAAGTCACCATAATGTACAATGAGTGAGAGGCCTGAGCTTGTTTTCCTGTAGCTAGGCAATTCTATTTGGGGGTGATGGGAGACAGTGACAGCTCATCGGGCATTAGATTTTCACAAGGAGTGCACAACCTAGACCCCTTGTAGGCACAGTTCACAATAAGGTTTGAATGCCTATGAGAGTCTAATGCCACTGATGATATGACAGTAGGTGGAGCCCAGGCAGTAATGTGAGCAATGAGGAGTGGCTATAAATACAGATGAAGTTTTACTTACTCAGCCGCCAATCACCTCCTGCTGTGTTGCCTGCTTCCTAGCAGGCCACAGACCAGTACTGGTTCATGGCCTGGGGGTTGAGGACTGCTGTGTTAAAGTCAGTCAGTTTCCATTTTGATCTTATAGCTTAAGCAAATATCTTAGGCAAGAATGTTATCTTAAGGAAAAATGTTGCTGTCCTTACTCCTGAGCGCTGACCCTTCTAGAGTTTCATTGAAAGCACAAAATATTTACAAAATCCCTCCCACTTAGAGAATTAAACTCCAAAACATGTGTTAGTCTCAGGAAGCTGCTGAAATTTTTCAGCCTTACAATTGTTTTTCCCTGAGATTTTTGTAGAAATGAAGCTTAAACATCAGCCAAATTTTTCAGGTAGTAATCCTGTCCACATCTTCCTCTTTTTATCCAACATTTATTTTTTCATCTTTTAGTTAATCTGGGAGCTCAACATGACAACGAATGCAATTGCTGAAGCCTGAGTCCAGTAAGTTCACTCTTTCTGCTTGCACTACGCAAATAAGTGGTTTCCTGGATCTAGCCCATGACCTTCCTGCCTAACTTTATGTCCATGTTTAGTTCCTTCAAGAGTTTTCAGTGGTTCTGGAACTTGTACTATTTCTCCCTAGGTCTACTTTTTATGCTCCTGTTTAAAATGCACAAATCATATTCATTAGCTAGTTTGTTCCTCTGCTCCCTAATGAGGTTTAGCTTCTTAATCTAGACTGAGAATAGGCTTTGTTAGAGGTGAATATAATAAAAGAATTACTCATTCGAATTTTTAAGAGTAATCATGTGTCCTTTCAAAGTTGTTACAACGTGAGATCTCACATTTACATGAGGATCTCCTTAACATGTCATTTTCTCCTAATTTTCGAAGCAGCCACCTCCTTCAAATTATTTCAAATGGCACAGAAATTTGTTCCTTTAGTAAAAGTGTGAATAAAGAATAAATACTTTCATTGGATACATATAATTTTATTGTTCATTTCTAGAAAATATCAGAGTAGATTTAGCAAATATCTGATATTTTGACTTTCATCAAGAGCACATTTTCTTCCTGGGAAATTTTTTGTTAGCTTACAAATCTCCTAAATATTAAAGCCAGGAAGAAAATCTATATTGATTTCCCCATAAAAATCTCCCTGATTTTTTTTCTTTTTATGTGGAATTCTTGTGAAAATATATAATTTAAACAGCGTAAGTATGTTCTAAAGATACAATCATACCAACGGAAACTATGACTGAGTTAAAACTGGAATATTGTTATGAAAGTTAATGCATAGATGGGATTCATGAGATAGAGAACAAAAGGAGATTGATGATGCAATGATAAAATATAAAGTGATCTTGATGCAAATTTGAGCCAAGAGGAATTCATTGTTTAGAAAGCAAGTGGATATTTATTTATTTATTTATTTATTTTTTGAGACGGAGTTTCGCTCTTGTTACCCAGGCTGGAGTGCAATGGCGCGATCTCGGCTCACCGCAACCTCCGCCTCCTGGGTTCAGGCAATTCTCCTGCCTCAGCCTCCTGAGTAGCTGGGATTACAGGCATGCACCACCATGCCCAGCTAATTTTTGTATTTTTAGTAGAGACGGGGTTTCACCATGTTGACCAGGATGGTCTCGATCTCTTGACCTAGTGATCCACCCGCCTCGGCCTCCCAAAGTGCTGGGATTACAGGCGTGAGCCACCGCGTCCGGCAGCAAGTGGATATTTAACTGTATATTTTAGAAAGCCATCTTTTTATCAATTGAACATTGAAATAATTAATTTATTTTTCTTGGAAAAAGTTTATTTGCAGACTGGAGTATAACTGGTAAAACACCAAAATACAATAGCTTTCTGTTTTCCTTAAAGACCATCATAACAAGTAAATGGATTACATTTGGTGATGTCTCATGCCTAACTAAAGGCTACATAGCAAAATCTGCAATGTGGGGACTCTAATCTCTGGCAAACTATGGCTTTTTATTATCTTAGATGTGTGTCTTTTATATTTTTTACCTTTCATCCTCACATTGAGCTATTAACAATTCTAATCACACTTGCCTATTTCATTGTAGCACTAGAATATTAATGTCTGTCTAGAGCTCAAGGGGGCAAAATGTTAGTAAAAAGAAAGCTGCCAAAAATGTTGCACAAATTTTTTAATATTAGAATATCTGTTAAACTCTTCCACATATCTATAAAAAGCTTGCTCATCCTCTAAGGCTAGCTTAAGCTTTGCTCTCTTTTGTCAAATTTTTCATCTTCAGTCAGAATAAATCAATATTTTCTTCTTACTGTTCCTCAAAACTTTGTTTTCACCTCAGTCACAAAACTGTTCTTCGTCCTTTTGTACCAGAGTTGTATGTTGTCTGCATGCAAACACGTTCTTTCTACTTAAATAATAGGAAACTTTAAAGTTTTCCTATTGAACAAATAAGAAATTCCAACACATTCTAGGTTAAGTTTAGGAGCATTTTGGTTTTATTTGGTTGTTTTATGAATCTCATAAACTAAAGAAATAAAGGTGTCTCTGGTTATAAAATTGTCAGAGATGTATCTCTCACTTAATTGTGTATCAAAGGACAAACCAGTGGACTAAGTTCAGTTGAGGAAAAAATCTGTTAGAAATGAACAAACAAAAACAAAGGTGAAATAAGAGTAATCTTCATTGGTGATTGAAGTGACAAAGATGACCTCTTGTAAATGTTATCTGGAGTGAGAACATTGTACTGAATCCACTGTTTGTTAGTTATCCAGAAGGGACTGAGTTTAGCCAAACTAGTAAGTAGAGAAAATTAGATATGTAAAATATCAAAATAATTATATATGAAAGATCCTTCAAGTCAAATTCAGGGCCAGACATGGTATCTCATGTCTGTTATCTTAGCACTTTGGGACACTAAGGCAGGAGGATCTCTTGAGGCCTGGAGTTGGAGACCAGCCTGAGCAAAATAGTGAGATTCACTTCCACTGAAAAAAAAAAAAAAAAGGAAGAAAAGAAACAAATCAAAAATGATACAAACTAGCTGGGCTTGATGACACATGCTTGCAGTCTTAGCACCTCTGGGGGGCTGAGATAGGAGGATCACTTGTGTCCAGGAACTCGAGGCTGCAGTGAACTATAATTATGACACTGCACTGCAGCATGGGTGACAGAGCAAGACACTGTCTCTAAAATATATATATATTTCAGTATCACTAAATCCTGAAAAAATATATATATTTATATATATTATATAAATATATAATTATAATATAATTTATAATATATATTATTTATTATTTTATAATAAATATTTATTTATAATATAATAGATATTCTATATATATATTTTTTTCAGGATTTAATGATCCTGAAATAAATATATATATTTATATATATATATATATATATATGTTTTTTTTTCAGAATTTAGTCTGCTTCCTTATTATAAAGATATTTTCTGAGAGAGAGAATATTTATCCTTCTTAATTTTAACTTTGCTGACCCCCCAAATCTTCATGTTAGATTGCAGACATTCTCATTTTCCCTAAATAAGTATTTTCTAAATCCATACAAGCATTTCACCCTCTTCAAGGATCTTTCTTGATATATTATTGATATACTGAGAGATTAGTGAATATTAGATGGTGAATGGGGATACTAATTTTATTAAAGTACAGGTTTCCTTTATTATTCCTTCAGAACAAGAAGAATATAAATGAATAAATCAATAGCTTTGTAATGTATGCCTTTTAAATATACATGTTTATGCATCAGCTATTTCAATGACAAATTTGTTTGTTCAACATCAATATTCTAATATTGTAAGTCAAATTAAATTAATAATTTTATTCTGCATAAGATAATAGAAATCCAAAGGGCAATATTTAGAAGGACGACGTGACATTAATATTTAAATACTTTAATATATTTAATAAAATTATTGGCACAGACTCTTCTTCTTTATGGAGAAATACTATAATGCGTTAATCTTGTCAAATGTGCTTGAAATTGATAAGCTAAGTTGATATGATCCACTCTATATGTACGTGTTCATCACTTTATGTTTTTAGAGGAATTTTAGATTCACAGCAAAAAAGATTGTCTGTAGATCTCCTGGCCCCACACCTGGAGAGACTCCTTCATTAGCAACATCACCCACCTGAGTGGAACATTAGTCACAATTAATGAACCTACACTGACAATAATCATTCCAAGTCTGTAGTTTATATTAAAGTTTACCCTGGGCGTATACATTCTATCGGTTTGGACAAATATGTAATAATATGCATTCATCACTATAGTATCACACACAGTATATTCATTGCCCTAAAAATCCTCTGTATTATGGCTCTTTATTTGTACCCCCATCCCAGCGCAACCACTGAAATTTTTACTGTCTCCATAGTTTTGTAGATTGGTGTGTATTTGGAATCTTACAACATATAGTATTTTCAGGTTGGCTTATTTCACTTAGAAATATGCATTTAGATACTTCCACGTATTTTTGTGGCTTGCCAGCTCATGGGTTTTTTTAGTGCTGAATGATAGACTATGTTTGTGCCATCATTTTATATTTACTCCTTTGTCAAAGATCAGTTGACTATATCTATGTGGTTGTATTCAAGGGCTCTCTTTTCTGTTGCGCTGACCTATCTATATATTCTTTCACCAATAGCACATTGTCTAGATTACTGTAGCTTTATAGTAAGCCTTGAAGTCAGGTACCGTCAGTTTTTCTTCTTTAATAGGTTGTTTATTCTGGGTCTTTTGCCTCCCTATATAAACTTTGGAATCAGTTTCCCAATATGAACAAAATAAATTGCTGATATTTTGATTAGGATTGTATCGAATCTATAGATGAAGTGTGGAAGAATTGACATCTTAAAATATTGAGTCTCCTTATCTATCAACATGGACTATCTCCCAATTTATTTAGTTCTTTGATTTCAATTAGACAGTTGGAAGTTTTTCTCATATACTCTTGTGCAGATTTTGTAAAATATGTTTCTAATTATTTTATTTTTAGGGTGGTAATATAAATTATAATCTATTTTTAATTTCAAATTCTTCTTGTTTATTGATTATATATACTAAAGTGATTGACTTTTATTTATGAACCTTATATCCTTTAATTCTGCAATAATCTCTTATTTATTTCAACAGTTTTGTTGGTGGTTATTTCAGATTTTCTACACAGATGGTCATGTAATCTTCTAACAAAGCCAGCTTGATTTCTTCCTTTCCAATCTGTGTACCTTTTATTTACTTTTCCTGTTATATTTCATTAGTGAATACTTTCAGTATGATGTTGAAAAGGCATGGTTAGAGGGGACATGCTTGCCTTATTTCTAATCTTAGTGGGAAAGCTTTGATTTTCTCAAGGTTAAGTATGATGTTAGGTAGAGGGGTTTCGTATGAATATTCTTTATCGACTTGAGAAATTTTTCATGTATTACTAGTTCACTGAGAGTTTTTATCATGTCTGAGTGTTGTATTTTGTCAGATGCTTTTTCTGCATCTGTTGACATGATAGTGTGATTTTAATTTTTTTAGCCTGTTGAAATGATGATTACATTAATTGATTTTAAACAGGTAAACCAACCTTGTCTACCAGTGATAAATCCCACTTGATTATGTTGTATAATTCTACAAATTGTATATTAAATCTGTTAATATTGTGTTAAGGATTTTTTGAATCTATGTTCATGAGATATATTTTTCTATAGTTTTCTTGTCTTGTAATGTTATTTTCTGGTTGTAATAGGGTGATGCTTTCTCAAAGAGTGAGTTAGGAAGTATTCTCAATGTGACTATACTCTGAATAAGCTGTAGATAATTGGTACAATTTTTTCTTAAAATATTTGCTAGAATTCTCCAATAAACACATTTGAGGCTGATGTTGTCTGTTTTGTAAGTCAATTATTGATTCAGTTTTCTTAATAGAGATAGGACTATTCAGATGATATATTTCTTGTATGAGTTTTTACAGTTTTTCTTTTCCAAAAAATTAGTAAATTTTATCTAGATTATCAACTTTGGGTCATACAGTTGTTCATAATGTTTCATTCTTATTCTCTTAATGTCCATGGCATCTATATGATGTATCATCTTTCATTTCTCATATTAGAAAGGCATGTCATCTCTCTGTTTTCTTAGTTAGCTGGGCCAGAAAATTATCAATATTATTGATATTTTAAAGGAATCAGCATTTGATTTTATAGTTTTTAAAATTAATTTTCTATTGTCACATTTATTAATTTCTTCTGATTGCTATTCTTTCATTTTTTTCTGATTACTTTGGCTTTAATTTGTTCTTATTTTTTAAATTTCACTAAGAAATTTACATTATTTTAGATCTTTCTTATTTTCTAACATATGAATTCAGCGATATGGATGTCCTTCTAAGCATTGTTTTTGCTGCATCACAATCACACAACTTTTGCTAAGTTGTGTCTTCATTTTCATTTAGTTCAAAATATTTTAAAATTTATCTTGAGATTTATTCTTTGACCCATGTGTTATTTAATCTCTACATATTTTGGGATTAATCAGTGACAGTCATTTAGGTTGATTTCATATGTTTATTATTATGAACAGTGCTTCAGTAACAAGAGAGTGTAGATATCTCTTTGACAAACAGATATCATTTCCCTTTAATGTACACCCAGTAGTGGCAGCTTCCATACTGTTGTCTATAATGGAGACAGTTTCCATACTATTGTCTGTAATTAACATTTCTACTAACAGTGGTCAAGCATATTGACTTTGCTGCCTTAATATAAACTGTATTTACTGTAAATCAGAGAAAAAGTTACTTTGGTCTAGATATATATTTATACATATTAACCTCATTGTCAATGTCATTCTTATTCAATTTAAATATTTGTTTTTCAGTTGAATGACTTATTTCATACAACAGTGATAAAAGCAAGTAATAGAAAATCTTTAGAGAAAGGTGATTTATGTGACTATAAATGAACATGTATAAAGAAAAAGCAAACTATTTGATTTTCAGAAATACAATGAATTTAAAATAATTATTGAGAATTAAAACCAAAATAATTTTGAAAAAAAAAAATTAAAAAAGAACAAGTGGAATTGGGGTAAAAGCATATTTATAATAGTTTTTTTTTCATTATGTTATATTACACCAAAGGAATATCTTATGAGCATTAAAATCAAATTAATTTTATTGAATTTCATGTTTGACTTTTGTTTTTTGTAAGATTGAATGTGTCTTCTATTGACACATGATAATTGTATACATAAATGACCACACCTAAAACCTGTTAGAACTAATAAACAATTTTAATAGTTTCAGAATCCAAAATCAATATACGAAAATTAGCAGCATTTCTATACACCAACAGTAGATAATCTAAAAAAAATTTTAAATCCCATTTGTAATTGTTGCCAAAATAATAAAATATTTAGGTGTCAATTTAACCAATAAGGTGAAACAATGAAAACTATAAAATAGTCATGAAGAAATTAAGGAGAACACAAATACATGGAAAGACATCTCATGTGTTTATGTTGGAATAATTATTATTCCAACATAATAATAATTATTATGTTTTTAAAATGTTCTTACTACCCAAAGTGATCTACAGATTTAATGCAATCCCTAACAAAATACCAATGGGTTTCTTACAGAAATCGAAAAAAAAAATTCTAAAATTTGTATGGACAAACAAAATACTCCAACTATCTAAAGAAGTTTTGAGCAAAATGAACAAAGCTGGAGACATCACACTAGCTGACTTAAAAAATACACTAGAAAGCAATAGTTACTAAAACACATGGGACTGGCATAAAAATAGAATTAATTTTCAAAAATTCTTAGAAATTTGCCTGGTGCTTTCTAATAGTATTAGTTAATATTATATTTTGGGTCAGAGGTTTGCCGAAATTGTGGTTTTGCCTATCTATTACTATAGGAAACTGGTATTTTGACCTTCTTCTCTATGAAATGGGATAAATACCTCCACATGACATTTTGAGAGTTTAGTAATGTACTTTACATATATTCATGGTAAGTGCCTTTCATTACTTCCTTTCTAATATTTAAATGATGAAACTGTATTCAGAGAGGTTTAATGAATTCCTACACTTTGTCTCATAAATGAATAAGAGTTAAATTCACCCAGCACCTTAAATTAGACATTGATGGTTTCCTTATCTGACGGATAATACTGATAATGTCAATTATTCTCAGTAGTGCATAGAATGGTACAGAATGCATGGAATGAAGTACAACTTTCCGAAAATGACTAATCTAAATAAATTAGGGTACACTAGATTTTATTTCATGCTAACTTTTGTTGTTATTTGAAGATTTTTTTTCTAAGCCTGTTTAAAGAGTACAAGAGGAGAATGTGTTTTTTAAAATCTCTTGATTGCTGTTACCTACCTTTATTAGAGGAACAAGGATATAATTATCAACAAGGCTCTAGGGTATTCAAACATAAGACTGCCTCGAACCATCAACATATCCTTAATGCATGATTACAAGTTGGTTTCTTTCACATTTAACTTTACCTGTATTTTTGAGTGACATTTAATTTTGCTTTAAAGTTAAATACAGAGTTGATTTTTAATAAATGCAATCAAATTTTTTTTCTAAGCTAATTATTTATTTATGGCAAGAGCACTTAAAGAAAATAAAGTGAGGTCAGGAGTTCTAGACCAGCCTGGCCAACATGGTGAAACCCTGTCTATACCAACCAACAATTAGCTGGTGTGGTGGTACCCGCCTGTGATTCCACCCACTCAGGAGGCTGAGGCAGGAGAGTCGCCTAAACCTGGGAGGTGGAGGTTACAGTGAGCCCAAATCATGCCACTGCACTACATCCTGGGTGACAGAACAAAACTCAGTCTCAAAAAAAAAAAAAAAAAAAAAAAAAAAAAAAAAAAAAAAAAAAAAAAAAAAAAAAAAAAAAAAAAAAAAAAAGCAGAAGGCGAAGCTGGGCCAGGTAATTATAGGACATTAATTTTAGGATACTACAAAGAACAAGTCTCTGGGAGTATGTGAACACATATTCCTAGTTGTTCTGTAATAGAACTTCAGGCAGTCATTAGTACACTGTAATTTATTTCTTTATATTCTCACACTGTTGACCTTTGCCTGTCTTTTCTCTGATCTCTTAACCAACTCCTTTCTTCTTCTTCTTCTTAACTCACTACTTTACTGCCTACTAGGCAATGACAGTCACTGGAAGCAATTAGTTGGGTGAAAGGCTGGAAGAAACACCCATCTTCTGCTCTAGTTCAGGATGCATTTCTAAATAGCTTGATCTCATCTGTGGTTCTTATTTACACCAAAAGCCTTGAATCCAAGGTTGGGGCAGCTCTACCTCCTCCTCCATAATACTGGTAGCAGCTTCACCATCTGCTTTTTTTTTGAGACACAGTCTTGTTCTGTTACCCAGGCTGTAGTGCAGTGGCGTGATCTGAGCTCACTGCAACCTCCACATCCCAGGCTCAAGTGATTCTCTTGCCTTAGCCTCCTGAGTAGGTGGGATTACAGGTGTGCACCACCACACTTGAGTAATTTTTTATATTTTTGGCATAGACAGGGTTCACCATGTTGGCCAGGCTAGTTTTGAACTCCTGACCTCAAGTGATCTGCCCACCTCGGCCTCCCAAAGTGTTGGGATTATAGGCATGAGCCACTGCTCCTGGCCACCATCTGCTTTTAAACTTGCACCTTTTCATCTTTTTTACTTCTTGTAACTATTTCACTCATTGAAATATTCATTTTAGATTCTAATTTCTTTCTGACTGGACTCTGCCTGATACATTGACTTATTACTTAACATCCCTACTGTTAACATTATATAACATCTTTATATTTTACATGGTACAAATTAAAAGTAATGGAGGTTTAAAATTTTTATATCTCTGATCTTTTTAAAAAAAAACTTATTATTTGACTTTTTTTTTGAGATGGAATTTCACTCTTGTTGCTCGGGCTGGAGTGCAATGACATGATCTCAACTCACTGCAATCTCCACCTCCCAGGTTCAAGCCATTCTCATGCCTCAGCTTCCCAAGTAGCTGGGATTACAGGCATGCTTCACCACACTGGGCTAATTCTTTATTTTTAGTAGAGATGGCGTTTCACCATGTTGGCCAGACTGGTTTTGAACTTCTGATCCCAGGTGATTTCGCCCACCTGGACCTCCCAAAGCGCTGGGATTACAAGCATGAGCCACTGCACCCAGCGAAACTCACATTTTTAATAGCTAAACTCAAATAAGTGTAAAAACTTCTGGGCTTTTATAAATAGCTGGGAATAGCTGAAATTAGTATTTTTTTTTTTTTAGTTTGTTTTGCAGCCATCTAAGTCCACTTGAGTTTACATTGTTTTTGAAATTAAGATTATTGTTTTAACTAGCTTATTTGTGCTTTTTCTGATACTCTTTAGCAGGCAAGGCTTGTTGAACTCAGTGTCTTCAGGAGAGTAAAACTATGTATACTGGATATGAGGGCACAAGATTACCTTCTAGTAAATCTGTGCAGTTTAAATCATTTTTCTGTCTGTCAGGCAACCCTATTGATCAATGAATTCTAAACCTGTTTATTTCAGGGCTTTGCAATTGATTATCATAAGGGGGATCCTCACCTATACCTTCAGGAGAGGCTCATCTTCATTTGCTTATTTTGATCAATATGGTAGAAAGGAACGCAAAAATATTTTAATTACTATACAAAATGTGTTGATGCTTTAACTAATAACTTTATAGTTTTCCATAAAATCAACTGATAAATATTTTTTCTTAGAAGAAATGAATATGTTGCATTTATTATATGTTAGCTATGCACTGGACATTGCTTTAAGCATGAACATACAGTATTGTATTCAAATATCCCCAAACCCCTAAAAGGTAATATCATTTAATAAGCATGCTACAAGTAAGAAAATGAAGCTCACCAAGGCTAAATGACTTGCTCAAGTTCAGCTAGGTGACAGGTTTATCCCAGAGACCATGTTTTAACTTCAAGTTCCCCTTTCAACATACTGGTAAGGTTATTAAGGCCTGAGTATGGCAGGACAATTCCAGCTCATGCTAAATGCAAGGAATGAACATCTGCTTAGCTAATTGTAGGGAGCCTCTCCAGGCTTTTGTGCCTGAGGTTTGAGAGTAAGTTATCTCAGTACATATATTTGGCTCCATTGTAATTGGTTTCCTCCCTATCCCTACATAGAAATGGGTGTTAGATTCACTGGGAGTAATTTTTTTCATGCTCCTACCTTGGCTTTTTGGAATTAAAATGGCTACACATAAGGCCAAGATATCTGCAAGGGGAGGGAGAACATTAGGACAAATAAGTAATGCATGTGGGGCTTAAAACTTAGATGATGGGTTAATAGGTGCAGCAAACCACCATGGCACATGTATACCTATGTAACAAACCTGCACATTCTGCACATGTATCCTGGACCTTAAAGTAAAATTAAAAAAAGAATTTAAATACAAAAAAAAAATCATCATTCCATGTCAAAGTTTAGAACCACTGTGGTATATTTTGATGTCCTCAAAAGCAGACTGTATCTAGCATGAAACCTGGTATAGAAAGCTCTTCATAAATCCTTGTTGAAAACAGGAAATAAATAGGTCATCAGAGATTCAAGGATTTGGTGTCATCATAGATCAGGCAAGAGGGATTATTCTAGACCTATTGTCCTTAGGATCCCATCTCATTGTATAGCCAAGGGTATACAATCAAGGATCTCATCTAGAAATATTGATAACATCTGAGATAACTATGCAACACTTCCAAGGACACAGTGGGGAAACTAGTAAGGCAGAAGTAAATTTCACAACCTAAGGATAAGTTAATGTTACAATGGAGTTCACATAGTTGTGCGAGAAAACAGGTAAATGCTATCATAGGAAGTGGGAGAATACAGATGACCAAAGACAAAGGCAAGGAGGGAGGACATGTGAAATTATGCCTCAAAGAGTTCAAGAAATTAATGACAAAATTATTGGGCTTACAGGATAGTATATAAGAAAGAAAGCAACTTGCTGAAAAGCTGAAACCAGAACTGTACCCCAAAGAGTATAAATTGAAACTAACATATATTCCTGAGTTTGCAGAATAGCAGATAAGAAAAGAACAGCTTGTTGAAACATTGAAACTCCCTCTGCTTATGAGATGAAGAAGTATCTGGCCGAAATCAACTGGAACCAAGATAGTTGACTGGAGTTTACACAGAATGAGCTTGCTAATGTCACAGCCTAAACTTCCACCACATGTTTCATATTAATTTTCTCCAAATTTGCTGATGTAACTCATTGTTGTTCCAGACCTCTATTGACTCCAATATGGATGAAACTAGAGACTCAGTGAATAAATCATAAGACTTATTGAGGATAATTATATATGGGGAAGTCTAGTGGTGGCAGGCTAGACAGGAGAACCACTACTGTTTATAGAAAGCATGCAGTTTATATAGTATTTTCACTTAGCACCCTCCACTTAGTAGCTTCCATTTAACTCAAGACATAGGACTTCGATTCCCTGGACAGTCTGCATTCTAAGGAATGGGCTGGGGGTTCAAACATCCTTCACAGATAAGGAGTGAATTGCTGAGCTGGCTACTTATGGATTCCTTGCTCAGAACTCAGAACAGACAGTCTTCTTAGATCATAGGGTCACTCAAAGTATGCTTCCATTATGCATGTTAGGTGCCTCTGCCATACCCCCATTAGGTAACATGAAGAGATAACTTTGCATACCTAAAGACTTTCCAGACCTGCTTTTTCCTTCCACCAATCACCTACTAATTTCAGAATCCACTGCTGAATATTTTTTTAATATACTGACTTTATACTGGCACAAAGAGAAATATTTGAGCTTGACTCCTTTCTCCGTGTGAGTAAACTTTCAATATAAAGCTTTATTTTTATTTTTTCCTCAAAAACATTGTATTGGCTTCTAGTGCATCAGGCAGTGACACTCTTTTGCTTGATAACACATATCTGGAGAAACTGAGAACCAAGGTCAGTGACTGACCATACACCTATTTCAAACATAATGAATTTTAAATTCTGCTTCTGAATTCATTTAAGATCTGTGGATGTGGCAAAGACCTCTTCCAGAATTATTCCATTAAATATTTCAGCCAATGAGAACAGATAATCAGCTATTATCCCAGTAAGCTGATATAATAACAGACAATGTAGGAGAATTAGAAAATGTTGTACCTAAACAAAAAGTAGACTTGGCCTCAACAACTTTTACTAAGCACTAAAGTTATCAACAATTGTATAAATACAAAACAGATGTTCTTTGAGTTTTTTTATTTGATTCTGTCTCTGAAGAATTTTTAAGAAGGTGTTAGCTGCGGGCCATCGAGGTAGAGAAAGTCGTATCTTGCCAATGTTCAATTTGTGAAGTTTAAATGACATGAATTCAGTGGAGTTTCAACTCTTCCTTAAAGGTTCAATATGTAATTATATGTTAACACACACTAATAGCTGAAAGTGTAAGCTCAGTTTTCTATTTTATGACAACATGAGAATCAATGTTTTAACAAAGAAAGCACATGAACATATAAGAAAAATGTTAGTTTCAAAATGTGCATTCTGTAGTTTAAAATAAAATATCTGCATCTCAATATTATGACATAAACTATAGCAGCATAGATAGCAATGATCTCACCAAAGTTTATTTTGTAGAATAAGTGTTTGGATATTAAAAAAAATTCTTCCTTGATAATTGTATCGTAAATCTAACTGAAGTAAGATAAAGTCCTCTCTGACTGGGTGATAATGCTCTATTATCTTTTTGCTCTAGGGAATGTAGCGTTTATTCATGGTTTTTAAGTTTAAGAAAATGTATTTAGGACAACATCATTTGAAGATTCAGCTTGAAAGTTCACTGATAGGATTAATGTAACCTTTAACATTAACATTCAAAGGGCTGTTCTCTGTTGCATTGTATCATCCCCTGAATCATTTAGTAATAATATATGTTTTTTATGTTAATGTTTTCTCTTTCTCATTAGATACAGAATATGGAAAATGATGGATTCTCAACTATGTTAAATGAAATTTCAAAGTGATGACAAAAATGGTGGTTCCATTTTTCTCCAATTACTTCTTGAAAGATGATGGCATACTTTGGATAACATAAGAAAGAAACATAATTATTTAGTATTTCACCACCCTGTTTTGCTATTCTATCCTTCTTAATTTTTCTTATTTTTGTCTTTTTTTTTTTTACCAGAATTAGAAATAATTGTGAGTAATGATGAGTGGTAAATAACGTTTCAAAATACAAGAAAATAAGGCTACTGATAGCCCATAATGTATCCAAGATTTATTTTTTTAAAAGTCTAATGGAATTAAATGGCATTTTTAAGGTAAAATGACTTTAATTCTTTTGAAAGAAAATAGGTGATTTTTGTCATTTTAAAAAATTACTTATGTCAAAGATGGAAAGCTTTAAAATATCAATATTCACACATGATTTGAACTGCTCAAAACAAAAACAAAAACAAAACCTTCAGCAACTAAAATAGGTAACCAATTGGACCATAATTAAGTACAGAGAGTTAATAAGACTACCAAAGATCTTCTCTTAACATTTCCTTATTGCTTTCATGATAATAAGGATTGATATCACTTTTGATTAGAGTTGTGAGAAATTTTTCTTGTAAATTGTGACCTTAAAAAAGTCAATTTTTTCTTCAATGTGTAAAAGGCACTTTGTTGACTGTGGCATAGTTATTTCTCAATAGTTACAGGCATATTCTCATTTCTACAATATGGTCCTGAAAAGTAATTTTTTCCTGTTCTGCAGAAAATTGAAGAAAGAAAATAAGATTCTTAGCTTATCATTTTAACTGTCCCAAAGAATATGATTATACTAAAGTAAAATAGAAAAATAAACCCACTTGCCCTTATCTGATGATCTTAAGAAATATTGCCCTGAATGAGGGAAAAGAATAATCTTAAAAGTACATAAACATAGTTTTGCAGGTTAACATCATAAATGTATACAACTCTGTAGATATAAAACACCTAAAAGCCAAAATTTAATTTAAGTGGGCTAAGTAATGCCTTGAAATGCCTGACAGAAACAGTAGTGTACATTCTCTGCAGAAATTTAATTTCAAATAAGGCCAAAAAGAATTGCCACAGTAAATTCAGTTAATATAAACTCAGTCACAAATCACATAAAAAAAAACACAATAGAAAAATGAAACGTTATTCCGGACTAGCAGACGAAATATCACAGGAACTTTTGAATGTTGCTTTGTCAGCCAGAAACCTCTGTGACCCATGGCACCTCTGTTTGAGTTTTGCTCATTCCACCCACTCTACCAGGCAGGCTTCACTAGGCTCATGCTGCTGGCCCAGATTACATATCTACTAAGGGTGAACCAGGCATAAAGTGGCAAGAAGTGTGTGAGTGAGCACAGGATATGGCCACTGTGCACAGCCAGGTGTGCCAGCTGCTGTGGCTCGGCAGGCCACTCCAGGTGCCCACACAGGTGCTAGCTCTGTGCAGTGCTGCAGATGGACCAGGCATACTGGAAGTGGCTTCTGCTATAGGTACCAGTATTTGAAAGAGGAGAACCTGGTAACACCCCAAACTCAGAGATGTCAGCAATCACAGAGCCCCAAAGGGTTTGGGAGTGGCACATGCTACAACCCTTTCATTCCCACCGTCTCCACCATGGAGAACATTGCGGGGGGCATGTTTCAGCCAATTTGTGTTACAGCTCATTTAGTCCTGCCACCTCACTTCAAATCATGGCTTCTGTGCTAGTCTGGCCCTGCCGCTGCTGCTTGTCACGTGGGGTGCCCACATGATGCTGGAGGAATACGGGAGGGCTATAGTGTTACAGCTCTGACTGAGGGAATCCCAAAGTCTGGGCCCCCATAAAGGTCACCATTCTTTACTTCTAAGATCTGGTGAATGGGAACATGTCACTACCCACAGCTCGGTGAGCAGGCCAGCAAAAGTGTTACAGCTCATTTCACACCTACCATTTGGTGAGTCCAAGTTCTTGTCCTGTTTCCAGGAAGAAAGAGATTACATGGACATCTGGAGGGTAAGCAAGGCAGAGAAGAGTTTTATTGAGTGACAGAACAGCTCTCAGTGACCAGTGACCCAATGTGGGTAGCTCCAACCTTCAAGTAGGTAATCTCATCCTGTGTCTGAGTCTGGCTGAGTCTGGGGTTTTTATGGGCTTAGAATGGAGGAAGTGCATGCTGATTGGTCCATGTGTGAAAGAAAGTGTGTGTTGATTTGTCCATGAATGGGCCTGGAAGAAGCACCAAATGACTGGCCAAAAAGCATCAATGAAGTTCACACTCTGTGTCATGGACTCCACCCAGAACTGGCAATGTGGTCCTAGGCTTCAGGCCATCACTGGCTTGGAGGTTGGGCCTCACTGGGGACCTGCATTTTTCTGCCTAGGAACCTGGCTGACTCCTGCTGCCATCAAAAGCAGAGAGCAGAGTAAGGTCCATAAAAATATCCAATTTCAGAATTATCAAATGAAATATAAAATAACTATGTTGAAATAATATGTTATTAAAATATTTTCAACAAAACTGTTACATAAAAAGCAGATTTTAAAGGAAACTAAAGGGAAAAATAATATAATTGAAATAAATGCTATTTAGACGTGCAATATCAGATCATGAATATCTGGAGAAACATTAGTGAGCATAAGGATAAATCTCAAGATGTTATTCTGAATAAACCACAGAGCAATAAATAGATTTTAAAAGTTGCAAGGAAAATGAAAGTGAAAACGAAAAGAAATAGAGTGTCTCTAATCAATATTACTGAAGAAATGGAGACAAAGAATTAAGAGGAAAACTAAGCTTTTAAAAACATCTAGAGGGAAGTATAGATTATCCTCAATGGCATGAGAGAATTATCATGAAAATTCATTTCTCAACCATAAGAATTCAATAGACACTGAAAAAAATAAATAAAGTGCTTATAGGCAAAGAAATTATATGACTCAGATTTTATGCAAACTGAAAATATTCCAACTGAGCACAGTACGTAGACATTTTTAGATAAACAAGAATTGAGGATTAGACACTACAGACCCTCTATAAGGCAATTATTAAGAAATTTGCTGAAAGTGATTCTAAATGTAATGTCTGAAATGAAAACAATGAAAAGATAAGCAAATAAGGTAGTAAATATATTATTAGTAAATATAAATGGATACAGTGAAAACATACAAGGCAAATACTGATCAATTACATACCAAAAGAATGCTGATTAAACTATATTAATATGATTTTAAAAAGACTTTCTTTTTTTTTTTGGCAAAAAAGTACCCTAGGGAAGAAAAGTGCATATTTCAACCTAGTAGAAGCATGTTCTGAGTTGATACATCTAAGAATATATTTTGCAAAAAATTTAATCACAACAAGGAGAATTAGAAAATTTACCATTATATTGGAGGGATTTTTTGCCTTACCTTCTTAATTGGTAGAACACGTAAAATTAAAGCTATAAATAGTGTCATAGGCGATTTTAGCAAACCAATAAATGAGCTAAATCTATTATACAAAGATAAAACATGAAGCATCTGTGAGAATTGGCTATATCCTAAGACATAAAGCTAGTTTCAGATGTTTACAAAGAAACAAAATATTCTGTGATTACAATGCACCTAATCCAAAAATTTTAAAAAAGAGATAATCAGAAAAATGATGTTTTTGAAATCTAGTAAGAAAGCCAATTAATAATCAGTACTTTCTGGGTCCAATCAGAAATTATAATGGGAATCAGATCTTTAAACATCAGTGATAAAATTCTCCTCATTGAAACTTGTGGAGTACAGCTAAAACAGTGCTTAGATGGGTAAATTATAGCCTTAAATAATTAAATTATATAAGAAAAGCTGAACATAGATGAATAAAAAGTCTAATTTTACATGTTGAACATAGATGAGTAAAAAGTCTAACTTTACCTGTTATAGTAAAACATTAATAGAATAAATCCATAAAAATTATAATTAAAAAAATAGTATAAAACACTTACATAGGGCTAGGGCCTGTTCTAAACACTTCACATAGTCTAACCCAATTAATCTTTCAAATGTTCCCATGAGGTAGGTATTTTTATTATCTATACTTTTTTTTTTTTTTTAAGTGAAAGCAAGTTTATTTTAAAAAAGTAAAGAATAAAAGCATGGCTACTTCATAGGCAGAGCAGCCTATTGTTTATAATTGTTAGCCTAAGCAGTCTAGCTTTAGAAATTGTCCTGCTGACCACTGTTCTCTATTCTCTGACAGTGGACATTTAAACAAAACTATAATGAAATAGAAGCAAGATTAAAGTGGAATCAAATTTAACACTTCTTCAAATGGATCAGGATTATAGTCTTCTCCAAAGGGTCCAATACATAAATTTGACTAAGATTTCTTGGGAGTTTTGTAACCCTTCCACCATGCTTTCTAAGTTGGTATCATGAACATGGTTTAAACTACAGTACTGAATGGTCTATAAACTAGAATTTTTGAAAAAACAAACAAAACAGCAACAACAAAAGAGTTCCTTTGATGATTGGAAGATTGAAGCCTTGAAGGGCTGGCTATACATGAAGAATTTCAAGTATTCAGATCCAGGGAAAGATAAAACTCGTTGATAGTCTCATCTGTAACAGAATCTACCGTTTTGCTTTAAGGATTAAATGAGACACACTATATAGATTTCCTAATCTATATAAACTCTCTCCATATAATCTATACATACATAATGTATATAATCTATGTAATCTGTCATGTTAGTATATTATGTGATGATGCCATTTAAATGGACAGTATTGTGTGCTGCTTGCCACATGTAAACTGCTGGTAAACAGTAGCTATGGGTGATTTGGCATTCCAATTCTAATTACATTCCTGAGTTTCCTTCAAATTATTCCATTTTAATTTAAATTTTTTGTTTAAGTTGTTATCAAAGTTATTAGATTGTATGTAATAAATAAATCAATTTGATAAATTATTAACCCCTTAGGGCTAATATACTAACTTTCTTCATTTTGCTCATACTAATAATCATACCTGAGTTTAAAGTCTTTAAATAAATTTAATCTAATGAACTCTCCAATATCTGTGATCTAATGGTGTCTATAAGACTACTGCACCTTAGAGTGCTTTGGAATTTTAAACACTTTGAACCCATTCTTTCTTTTGACTGGTGGAATTGCACTTTTATTTCTCATGTTATTTTGAAATGATTAAGTTTCTGTACTTATAAACATAATTAGCAAGGCATTAAGAATATTTAAACCTTGATTATGCATCTTTTCAAAGGCTTATGCCTCTCTGGTGTATTTTGAAATCAACAAATATTATTTGTTCTGTTGCTCATGACTAGAAAATATTTCAAAAGTGCTAGTAAACAAATTTGTAACATTTTTGAGTTGAAGCAATATGCTTGTAAATGTTAATAGAGAACATTAAAAGGAACTATTCATTTCTTCATAAAGTGAGTTTATGAAGGAATTCAAATTAAGACACTTCATCCTTTACTTGAATATTATCAATATTTTGTGGATAGCCAAGAAAGATAGTCTAAAACTCCACTTTATTATTTCCTCCTGGAAGGGTCATGTGATTCTTTCTCTTCCTAATTTTCTTCTCTACTGCTTAGTTCTCAGCACTAACATAAAAGCGTGGTCTCCTAAGTCCCCTCACATGACCCCACAAGCACAGTCTGATCCTTGGAAAGGGCCAGAGTACCTAAATTCATATTATCAATGATTTAAGTTCATACCTGTACATTTCTTACTGGCCGCTTCTCTGCAAAACTACTTGATTTCACAATTTGTATAAGAATGGATTCCCAACACCCTAACCTATATTCTTGAGTATAAACAACATTGAAAAGGGAGTTTAACAATTGTTGACTTCTCTTTGCATAGCTAGCTTAACTATTGAATTTATTTTTTAAACCCAGAAGAAATGCCATTTATGACAGTTTTCTTTTACTTTGTTAATATCATTTTGGGAATATTTTAAGAGCAGGATATGAGTAGATCAATACTGACAGATAATTTGGTGTGATTACAATGAGGTAATGTACTGGGTAGATTCTGATACAAGTACAGAATTTGATTCAGTGCTTAATTCTTTTTTAAGAAGTTGATGGCTCATATACGTCAATGTTATTTGATAGTATTTATAATCTTTAATTACCTTACTATGTAAGGTAAGTAAAAGTTAACAAAGATAATATTTTCTATAGCATAATAGGCCAATTATTGACTTTCTAATCCAAATAATGTTGGTTAGACAAGGGACAGGGAAACTAGGATGTTTTCTCACTTGCTTATTTTAAGCTTTATTAATTCAGAACCTGCTGAGAGCTTTGTAATCATTTTTGTGTCAATTGTCAGAAAGATAGCCACTTCCAGTTTAAGAGTACAACAGCAGCCTTTGCTGTAATTATAAGATTGTAGTCTTTGTGGGACCATGCAAATCAACATGTATTAAGAAAGAGTGGTGGGAGGTAGCTGGGCTATGAAGGAGTAAAGAGAAACTCTTAAAATTTAGGACCAAAGGACATTTTGATTTTATAATGTTAGAATCTTTCTGAGTTATCTACTAATATCCTAAAAGATTCATAAGAAAGAGACTTTTAGATTTGTGATATAAAATTGTTCCTCAATTCATAATTTATTTTTAAAGATTTACCCAAAAATTTAGCTTTATCTAATATTTAATGAAGTTAATCTAATTACTAAACTTATCTAATAGCTTTGCTGGAAATCATTATAATAACTTCTTTTAGCGATTACAATATTTTCTCTAATCTTGAAATAAAAGTGGCATTGTTACATATAATCATTTTTCCACTGCCAATGTTATTGTATAATATCCTTTTACTGCATCTCACTAAAACAACAAATAAACAAAACAAAAATGATAAAATAAATGGACAAAAAAAATGAATGGAAACAAATTTAGCTTGTCTTCAAACTATACTATAAGGCTACGGTAACCAAAACAGCATGGTACTGGCACTCAGACAGATATATAGACCAATAGAGCATAACAGAGGTCTCAGAAATAACACTGCACATCTACAATCCTATGATCTTTAACAAACCCAACCAAAACAAGCAATGGAAAAAGGAATTCCTATGTCATAAATGATGCTAGGAAAACTGAAACAGGACCCTTTCCTTATACTTAATTCAAAAATTAACTCAAGATGGATTAAAGGCTTAACTGTATCACCTAAAACCATAAAATCCCTAGAAGAAATTCTAGGCAATACCATTCAGGACATAGGCATGGGCAAAGACTTCATGACTAAAACACCAAAAGCATTTGAAACAAACACCAAAATTGATTGACAAATGGGATCTAATTAAACTAAAGAGCTTCTGCACAGCAAAGAAAAAGAAAAAGAAAAAGAATTGCAATACATCCATCTGACCAAAGTCTAATATCCAGAAAATGCAAGGTACTTAAACAGATTTACTAGAAGAAAACAAACAGCCACATCAAACGGTGGACAAAACTATATAAAGAGACACTCCTCAAAAGAAGAAATTTATGCAGCCAACAAACATATTTAAAAAAAGCTCATCATCACTGGTCATTAGAGAAATGCAAATCAAAACCACAATGAGATACCATTTCATGGAAGGTAGAATGGTGATAATTAAAAAGCCAGGAAACAATAAATGCTGGCATGGATGTAGAGAAATAGAAATACTTTTACACTGCTTGTCTGAGTGTAAATTAGTTCAACCATTTTGGAAGACAGTGTGGTGATTCCTCAAGTATCTAGAACTAGAAATATCATTTGATCCAGCAATCCCATTACAGGGTATATACCCAAAGGATTATAAATCATTTTACTGTAAAGACACATGCATATGTATGTTTATTGCAGCACTATTTACAATAGTAAAGACTTAGAACTAACCCAAATGCCCATCAGTGATAGACTGGATAAAGAAAATGTGGCACATATACACTATGGAATACTATGCAGCCATTAAAAAGAATGAGTTCATGTCCTTTACAGGGACATGGATGAAGCTGGAAATCATCATTCTTAGCAAACTAACACAGGAACAGAAAACTAAACACCACATGTTCTCTCTCATAAGTGGGAGTTGAACAAGGAAAACACGTGGAAACAGGGAGGGCAACATCACACACTAGGGCCTGTCAGTGGGGTGGGAGGCAGGAAGAGTGAGAGCATTAGGACAAACACCTAATGCATTTAGGGCTTAGCACTTAAATAATGGGTTGATAGGTGCAACAAACCACCATCGCACGTGAAACCTATGTAACAAACCTGCACATTCTGCACATGTATCCCAGAATTTTAAAAAAAAAATTAGCTAGTCTTACTTTACATAAATAAAAGTCATATTCTTCAATCATTTTAATTAATTGGATTCACTGAATCCAATTAATAGGAGTATAGTTTTGTACACTTTTTTTGTCATTGGGAATTCTTTTCTTATGAGTAGTTCTTTTCTCACATTTTTTTTCTAAACTCTGAGAATTTTACTACCTACTAACATTTTATTTCCTTCTAAAAATGTGATTTTTATACTTGATTATACTCCCATAAACAAAACATGGATATTGACTATTAGTTTATTATCTTTTGCATTTTTCAAATATTAAAGCATTTGAATCCATAATAGGATAAAATTTTTCTAAAAATAAATTTTGTCTATGATATCATGGAAATGGAGGCACTCTGGGAAATCAGAATATAAAAGAAGCAATAGTTCTTTTAAGTTTTTGGTATTCTTAGTACGTTGACAATGCCTTATAACTAATCTAAAACTTTCTCTGCTATCTGCATTATAATTAATATACTCAGCTTCCAAAAGAGAAGAAAAGATACTTATATATTAATTGCTTAATATTGTGGTAGGAAATTTTTTTAGTATATTAACCCAGAAGCTCTTAAACTTTTTGATTTCTGGATGTCTTTATACTTTAAAAGTATTATAGAAGTTCCTAAAAAGTCTAAATTACTATTTATCTCTATTTCTCTCTCAGTATTTACTGTATTGGGAATTACAACTAATAAATGTTTAAATATTGTTTATTTGTATTTTATTGAATACTATTTATTAATATTGATACAATGTAGATTTCTGTCCCTACCCAAATCTCATGTCAAATTGTAAGCCCCAGTGTTGAAATAGAGGCATGGTAGGAAGTGATTAGATCTTGGGGAGGGGGTTCTTTCCCTTTGCTGTTCTTATGATAGTGAGTTCTCATGAGATCTAGTTGTTTAAAAGTTTGTAGTACCTCCACCTTCTCTTTTTCCCACTCTGGCCATGTGAAGATGTGTCTCCTTCCTCTTTACCTTCCTCCATGATTGTAAGTTTCCATGCATTTCATGCTTCATGTACAACCCGCACAACTGTGAGCCAACTAAACCTATTTTCTTTATAAATAAGCCAGTCTCAGGTAGTTTTCTATAGAAGTTCAAAAACTGATTTGTAAAGAAAATTGGTAGTCAAAGGTGGGGCATTGCTATAAAGATATCTGAAAATGTGGGAACTGCCTTGGAACTGGATAATGGGAAGAGGCTGGAATGACTTGGAGGACTCAGAAGAAAATAGTTAGATTAGAAAAGGTTTGGAATTTCCTAGAGGCTTGTTAAATTGTTGTAATCAAATACTGACAGTAATGTGGACAATGATGTACAGGCTGAGGTGGTCTAAGATGGAGAAGAGGAACCTTTTGGGAACTGGAGTAAACATCACACTTGCTATGCTTTAGCAAAGGGATTGGAGGCATTGTGCCATGCTCTAGGAATCTGTGGAACTTTGAACTTGATAGTGATGATTTAGGGTATATGAAAATAATTTCTAAGCAGCAATGCGTTCAAGATGTGAAATGGCCACTTCTAATAGTGTACTGCCATATACATGAGCAAAGAGATAATGTGAAGCTGGAACTTTATTTAAAAGGAAAACAAAACATAAAAGTCTAGAAAATTTGCAGCCTGACCATGTGGTAGAAAAGAGGATCCAATTTTTAAACAGGCTGCAGAAACGTGCATGAGTAAAGAGGGGTTGAATGTTAATAGCTAAGACAATGGGGAAAATGCTGGAAAGGCATTACAGAGACCTTCTTGGCAGCCCCTCCCATCACAGACTTGGAGGCATAGAAAGGAAAAATGGTTTCTTGGACCAGGGCATTGCTCCCCTGCATGACTTGAGACACTGTTCTCAGCATCCCAGCCACTCCAGCTTGAGCTGTGGGTAAAGGGCCCCAGATATGTCTCAGGCTGCTTCTCCAGAGGGTACCAGCCATAAGCCTTGGTGCCTTCCATGTAGTGTTAAACCTGCAGGTGCATAGAGGGCAAGAGTTGAGGCTTGGGAGCTTCCGCCGAGATTTCAAAGGATGTATAAAAATGTCTGAATGTACATGCAGAAGTCTGCTGTAGGGTCGGAACCCACATGGAGATCCTCTACTAGTCCAGTATGGCGTGAAAACGTGGGCTTGGAGCCTCAACAGAGTCCCCACTGGGCCATTGCCTAGTGGAACTGAGAGAAGAGGGTCATCATCCTCCAGACCCTAGAATTGTAGGTACAGTGGCAGATTGAACCAATGCACCTGGAAAAGCTACAGGCACTCAACAGTAGCCCTTGAGAGCAGCCGTGGGAGGTGAGCCCTGTAGAGCTCCAAAAGCAGAGCTTTCCAAAGCCTTGGGAGACTACCCCTTGCATTAGTGTGGCCTGGATGAGAAACATGAAGCAAAAGGAGATTATGTTGGAGTTTAAGATTTAATGAATGCCTTGCTGGTTTTCAGACTTGCATGGGGCTTGCAGCCTCTGTTTTGGCCAGTTCTTTTGGAAAGTGAACATTTATCCAATGCCTATATCCCCATTGTCTCTTGGAAGTAATTAACTTGTTTTTGATTTGACAGACTCATAAGCAGAAGGGACTTACCTTGCCTTGGATGAGACTTTGGAATGTAGACTTTTGAGTTAATGCTAAAATGAGTTAAGACTGGAGGACTATTGAAGAAAGATAATTGTATTTTTCAGTGTGAGAAGGACATGAGATTTGGGAGGGGCCAAGGTGGAATAATATGGTTTGGCTCTGTGTCCCCACTCAAATCTCGTGGCAAATTGTAATCCTCAGTGTTGGTGGAGGGCCCTTGTGGGAGGTGACTGGATCATGAGGGTGGTTTTCCCCTTGCTTTTCTCATAATAGTGAGTAATTTCATATGAGATCTGGTTGTTTAAAAGTGTGTAGCACCTCTTCCTTTTTTTTCTTCTTCCTGCTCTGGCCATGTGAAGATGTGCCTCCTTTCTCTTCATCTTCTGCTATGTTTGTAAGTTTCCTAAGGCCTCCCCATCCATACTTCCTGTGCAGCCTTTAGGTCTGTGAGCCAATTAAACTTTTTTTTTTTTTTTTGTAAATTACTCAGTCTCTGGTAGTTTTTTTTATAGCAGAGTGAGAATGAAATAATACAAATATTTTTATGTACTAATAAAATAGCACATACCATGTTAATATAAATAGCGTATTTGTCATGAAAATTCTATTGTTGAAAATAAAAACATGACAAGAGGAAAACTTTTTTTGTAGTTTTGCATACATCTTTAATATTTGGGTTAGTACAGGGCTGTTGAAATTTCTTACTTGTATCTCAGTCAATCTTTTTCCATATTCACCTTTTTAAAAATGTATATAAAGAAGATTCATCATTACTTAGATATGTATTTTAGAAGTAGGAGGAATATTTGAATTACCTTCCCTGGTAATTGTGGATATTTGTCTTTGATACCACACCAAGTTTTGTTATATGGTAGTTACTTAAATTTAGATTATTTGCAATTTGTAATTTGAAATTGTTTCAATGAACTTTTCATACATTTTTGCCTTAAAAGCAGTTGGACTATCTTGCACTTTGGATAAGTCTTTAACATGTGTCTGATTATGATGCATTTGCCACTTAGAAAATATCAGTTCATTGATTATGCAAATTTTTCAAATGTTGATATATTTCTTTTAAGTGTTGGAAGCTGTCAAGCTCATGGTGGCCATTAGATTTTCCAAAATTCTAATATTAACTGGGCGGCATAAATGTTGGTATTTAAAGCAAATACTATCAGTTATTTCTTTTGAAGTGACGGGCTCATTTTGCCAGTTTTCTTAAATGTCTGCCAAAACCCAATTGAATAACCAGAGTTTGTGTGTTATTCATTCTTTCTGATAAAATTGATGATGCTTGGAAAAATATGGCTTATTCAGTTCAGAACTCAGATAATCTTTTATGTGCTTTTACCCATGATTCATCACACTTCAGGAGGCAACAAAAGTGCCTTATATGTACTTTTAATTTCATCACACAGAATATTAAAATATAAAATTATTGCACTAGCTTTAAAAGAACACTTTTAAGCCATTCTTTTTTCCTTTTCTTTCCCCCAAGTGTGGTGTTGACATACACAGTAACTAGTAATGTAGTAGCAATCACAAGACAGTCAGTCAAGCTACTGGTGCTAAGGATTCCAACAGTTTTATCTGCTATTGATTTTGCATTGATAGTACAAATTCAAAAACAGAAGAAAGGCCAAATAACATCTTAGTATTATTATGGAGATAATTTTGACCTGTCAATACAATCTGAGACAACCATGTGTTTTAACAGGTTGGTTTTATTACTCATGTTAGTAAGAAGTATATAACCATGAAGAGCTATGGTGTGTTCCATAGAGGTGTTAAAGAAGACTTATTTATTGTAGGATATGGACTTATTTGGTGGTTTTTGTTTTGTTTTGTTTGAGACAGGGTCTCACTCTGTTGCCCAAGCTGGAATGCAGTGGCCAGATCTCTGCTCACTGCAACCTCTGCCTCCTGAATTCAAGTGATTTTCAAGTAGCTGGGATTACAGGTGCACACCACCATGCCTAGATAATTTTTACGTTTTTAGTAGAGTTGTGTTTTGCCATGTTGACCAGCCTGGTCTTAAACTTCTGGCCTCAAGTGATCTGCCTGCCTTGGTCTCCCAAAGTGCTGGGATTACAGGTATGGGTCACCACACACAGCTTTTTCGTGGTTGTGAAGAGAGTTTAAGAAGTGGAGTTTGGCTCTGACTTGCTATTAGGAAGCAGGGATAATCCTAAATTGAGATATTTCCATCTATCTCACGTTTCTAGAGGGCAGATCAGATGATTCAAAAGCTGTAATTCATAAATATTAAGCAGTCACTCAGCTAAAATCAGGGGATGGACATTGGCCTAGCTTTTTCTGTGTGTAGACATGATTACAAATGTTGATTTAATATGGTCACAGAATGGCCTTGTCTGTTGTTCTGTGAAACTATGTCCAACAGAACACCAAGTCTTGCCTGTGGGTGTGAAGCAAACTACTGGATATTAGTGGCTGCTTTTCTCTTTCTCAGACATCATGGGATTCCTGAAAGTGTCACCCCTCCCGAGTTCCGTGAACCATATTTTTATTCTTCCTCTGTTTACTTCCCCAGGTCCAGCACCTGGACTCATTGACCCTATAGTTTCAGGAAAAAATTCACGTAACGCAACACAGAGACAAAATTAGCCATTATTTTAATATTTGATCATCAGGGAATCAGTGCAAAAGCCATGAATTTATAAGTATTTATGAAAAGCCAAATTGTTTCATCAATCAGTATTGATGTAAATCTCTTGGCTGGTATAGGATATAAGAGGTTCAAAAGAAAGGAAATTCCAGGCTGGGCCCAGTGGCTCATGCTTGTAATCCCAGCACTTTGGGAGGCTGAGGCATGTGGATCACTTGAGGTCAGGAGTTTGAGACCAGCCTGTCTAACATGGGGAAGTCCTGTCTCTACTAAAAGCACAAAAGTTAGCTGGGTGTGGTGGCACTACAGGCTCGTGCCACCACACCCAGCTAACTTTTGTGTTTTTAGTAGAGACAGGGCTTCACTGCAATCTCCACCTCCCAGTCTCAAGTGATTCTCCTGCCTCAGCCTCCTGGGGTGATTGCAATGAGCAGAGATCGCACCACTGCACTCCAGCCTGGACAACAGAGCGAGATTATGTCTTAAAAATAAAAATTTAAAAAGAAAGGAAAAGAAATTGCAGACACTGCTGGTCTCTGAGAAACCTCTGATGAAAACGAACCTCAGGCAGGAGGGAGATGTGAGAGCAGAGCTTCCCCTACCCCCACCTTCCACTTGTAGGGGTCCGAAGCTTGTCACCATCAGATGAGATATTAAAGAGGAACTTTGTGCATGTAACATATTTAGGCTCATCACAATGTTCATCAGAATATGATTTTCATGAGATCAATTCACCCAGTGAGCGTTATGATATCAATACTTACGTAAAAATTCTGCCTCTAGCTTTTAAATTGTAACATCGACTATGAGCAATTGGTAGGAGTATTATATATATTTCTGGAAGTCTACATTGTTGATATTTTAATCATGTCTATTGTACATAAACTTACACACATGACAAATATTTTCCATGGTGCAGCAAAATATTTCTGACTCCAATATAGTCTTTTTTTCATATTTTGGCTTTTTTCAGGATGCTTAGTGTGATTAGACAACAAGAACTCTAAATCACATTGAAAAATGTGAAAGAAACCTTAGAAGGGATCAAGTGTTTTGAGACACATCGTTTATAGGATTTATAAATTTATAAAACTCTACAGAGGTAGAGAAGCAAGAGGACAATTATACTAAGGAAAATAGCAGAGACTGAGGAGAACCATGCAGTGAAACATACTACAAAAATAAACCTGGATACTAAATTATCTGTAATTAAAGTAAAAGATTATATCAGGAGAAATATCTACTTCTATAAGAACTGTAAAGGAAGCCAAAGGTGACAGGAAGGAAATTCTTTAATTAGAACATGTGATTTAACAACAGAAATGTTTCACTTGATCTAACTCCTATTATTCCTGCTTTATACCGAAAGCAGAGTTAAAATAATATAAAATATTTGTAAAGGTATCAAGTTAATATTGTATACTGTTGAATAACACGTCTTGCCATTGGATATCATTTTTGTGCCTGCTATGCTTTGTGTCATATTTTAGATGTTCCCACTGAACTAAATGAATGATTTAATGAATAAATAAATAAAAACTATCACATTATTAATCCATTTAGGTGAGGATGCTAGGTAGGACACAAACAATGTAAGCACAGCAAATACATATTTATAAAAAGTAGGTTTTACACTGATAATAAAATGAAACAAGTTTTTAGATGCCATATTTTTAAATTGATAACTTTTATTTATTTTAATGTCTATGAAAATATAATAAAAATGACAGCCAAAAATTTGGGTATGTTTTGCTTTTTTTCTTTTAAGCTGTCTTTCCACACCTGTGACCAGACTGCTATGCTTGTCAGAAACAATAAAATAGAAGTCTCCTAACCACTGGGAACAGATCTGTCCACAAGACCACAGGGAATCCTGCCCAGGAACCAGCTGCTCTTTTTAAATCTAGTTGGCACTACAAACCATATGCAAGGAGCTCTTCTGAAAGTTGTGCTTACATTATTTACTTTCAAACATGTTTATTTTGTTAGACTATGAAAATGCAAGACAATATTTTAATTCAAAGTTTTCCATCAAAGTTATAGAAGCTGTGAATTTACAAGTACACACTGCAAGCATTAAGAGAGGCTAAAATCTCAGTTGTATATCCAATCTCTAAATATTTTCCCTTACACTTAAAAATAAAGACTGTCATCAAAATATAAATTAAAAAGAAAATTCTAAGCCTCTCAAGTAACTGATGAACACCCCTTTTGGCCATTCCAAAGTAATTCTGGCATTCTGAAGTAAGTCTGAAAATCTAGTTCAGATCAAGATAGAACATTTCTCTTTGTACCCTTATCGCTTTGGAATTCAGGCACAACTGACCACCATTAACATTACAACAGATCTTAAGACTAACTTAACAGGCTCTTTGTAGCAGTAAGATACGGAGCTCCAACCTGACTGCAGTGTAGCATCACATGACAGATAACAGGCCCTAAAAGCAACTGAAGTATTTTACTCCAAAATACATACCTTTGACATAGTTTTGTAAAGGCTCTGTAAAGCTGGTTCTTGTGGGGAAAGTCTACATTCTGTGGAGAATTACCTTCACTTTCAGATCTTTTTTCTGATCCAGGAAAGAATTAACTCAGAGTATGGTACCCTTTTAAGTCTGGTAAGAAACATCTAAAACCAGTTCTCTCAGAAGCCTGCTACCTGGATGCTTTATCTGCACAATAAGAACCTTGATCTTCCCTAACTCCTTATTTTAACCCAGACATTTCCTTCTATGGACTTCAAGTCTTTAGAAAATAATTTTTTCAAGTAATTGCCAATTAGAAAAATCTTTAAATCCACCTATGACCTGGAAGCCCCCCTACACTTTGAGTTGTACTGCATTTCCAGACTGAACCAATGCTCCTTTTGCATGGATTGATTGATGGCGTATGTCTCCCTAAAACATATTAAACCAGACTGTAGCCTGACCACCTTGAACACATGTTCTCAGGCTCTCCTGGAGCTTGTCAAGGACTATTGGTCACTCATATTTGGCTCAGAATAAATCTCCTCAAATATTTTATAGAATTTGACTCTTTTCATCAACAAAAGATGTGGAACTCAAGGTTCTATGTATTTCAAACAGGATATTTAATCCTGACCCAAGTATCAGTTGAGATAAAAATAAATACCATTTTTTTTGTGTGTATTTCAAATGTCATTTGAAATTCAAATACTCTTCATTCTGGGTAGAATTTGAATCTGTTCAAATTGACATGATTGTTTAAGGTTAGCATTTGAATAGAAAGTGGAGAAACAGCAAAATTGGTAGATTGTTCTCCTTGGTAAAGTGGGGACCTGTGGGAAGTCCCAGGAAGGCTACTGGCATACCACTTTAAAATTATCATTTTATGTAATTTGACTGCAAAAGAGAGGAAAACAAATTCAGAGGTGATTGTTCTTTTACGCATTTTCATTTTTATTTTAAATAATTACTGAATTGGATTTTGTATATTTTTACACTCATAACCCAAGAAAAAATAAAAGGAATAGAAAGCTAAATGAAAATTAGTTCTGTATTTGATTTAGAATTTACATCTTATTGAGTAATGAACCACAGAGAATTTTCTTCTATATAAATTTCTTTATCATTTATAAAATAAATCAAGTACTTGTACATATTTTTGTTGATAATATATATTTGCAAGATTTTTATTGTTAAATTATGAATTTATTTAAATATGTAATAGAAGCATCACATTCTTTTTAAATTACAGTAGTAATATAGAAACAAAATAGATCACTCAGAAAAAGAAACAACTAAGATTATGGCACTATTTAAGACTGCAATTAATAATTTTGAAATTCTCTGGCTTAAAAATTTTTTAAACCTAAAAATTGAAGTAATTAAATTGACATCTAATGAGAAAAACTCTGAAGTATATCAGGATATTCAAATAAATGAGGAAGGGCTAATTTAAGGAAAATTATTCTTGAATGAGTCAATTCCTTTTGAAGGAAAGAAGTCTCTGATTAACCCATGAATACAGAAGTTTGACAACATTTGTGTGTTTCTTTTGCTTTGTATTATAAAACGCAGGGAGATCTGTGTTTTCTGGAATGCTATTCATACCATTTTCAGCAAGAGAAAGTTATCTCATGTTTCATCCTGGAACACAGTTTTCTAATGTAAGATTTTGATGATTGCTTGATCATAACTATATTTTAAAGAGTAAAGGCAGTCTATAAAACAGTTATGGAATTAATATAATATGGAAAGGATGCCAGTTACCTTTCTCAGATACATGGAAAAATATACTACTTTTTAATTTCTTTCTAATTGTCTTATGAACCTTCCTTCACTGGAAAAAAAAAATAAATAAATAATGAGTGATTTTTTTTAAATATAGCATTGAGTGTGGACAACTTTCCAAAAATTTAAATGTTTTCCCCAGAATCAGAATTCTCTTAAGTTTTTGAAAATCACAAATCTAAGACTTTGGAAGTCGAATGTCTATTCTATCTTTATTTTCTAAAAAGTCCTGAGGAAATTAATGCAAAATATTACCTTGGGGAAGAGCAAAACGTTTTAAGAAAATATGCAGAAAAAAACAAAACTTCTGATTTTTCCTGCAGTTGATGAAATAATACAAGAAAAGACTCAATAAAAGGCTAACAAAGTCTGTGTTAAAAATGGTAGAATGTTCAGTGGAAGTGGTTAAAATAGAAAAGTGGAATCACTTAAGAAATATTTAAATGGTAAAATTTTTGGAATTAGTGATTCTTTGGCTTTTATGTAGGAGAGGGAAGATTTAAGGGAATATTCACAGCATAACAAACAGTTTGTTCAATTGGTTGAATCGGAATCTCATTGAAGGATATGAATTTTACTGTAATTGATCTGTCCCATGCTATGATGTACTCTGTGTGCCTGTTGTAAGGTTCTGTTGTAAAGTATGTCATTAAATTTCCAATAATTTTATTAAATAATTAAAGAAAATAATTCTTGATTAACAGCACTTCTCCAAGGTATTTGCCTGAGAAAACTTTTTATCCATTGATACTTATTAGGAGCTTGAGAGAAACTCAAATATATTATAAACACAGAAGAAATATGCTATTTTGCTTTTGTGGTCGTTACTAAAATACCATTCTTTTTTGGCTTTCTTTATAATTTTCTAATAATTTATTTCTTTGCTCTTCTGTAGGCTCATATTCCTGTGTACTCTTTAAATGTTCTTGTTGTAAAGACCCAAACTATTTCTTAAGAAATCTTTCTACATCTATTACTTATCTTTTAAGTCTATCTCTTCATATACTCCAGACTGGGGGTTCTAAAGCCTAAATCTAGATGGATTAGAGATGCATTAAAGCCTTCAGTGACACACATGTCTCAGTAATGTCTAAAGCCCACTGCAAGAGAATGATGGCTTTCTCAGGCCACTCATCACTCCACTTCCTGCCTAGTAAAGTGTTAATGAGCAATGCAAAGTTTTCAATTACTTCTTTGTGATGTGCTTTTTTCCTGCCTTCTTCACTTTATTCATGATATTCCATTTGATAATAATGCATATTGACTCATGAATCATACTTTTTACTTCTCAGCACCAGCATCACCTCTGAACAGCCTTTTGTCTATAACTTTCTCCTGCTGAAAATGTATCCCTCTTTTCTCTCCTTATGTTCTCAATAATAAAACTCCATTATTCATTTACTACATGGCGCTAAACTTGCCTGTTTACATACAGGTCTCCCACAGTGAGCTGTGAGCTGTTAGAGGCCAGACAACATATCTGTATGCATGGCATCTAAGATCATGGCTTCTTTACACAGAATCTTAAGATTCTATATGAATGAAAGAGTGAAGAGAAGAGCAATATTTCATATTCCTTTGATATTTAATAGGTACTTCAAACTGCCTTTCTGCTGTCTGCCATTTTTTATGTCTAAATATTGCTGCCTTTCAAATAGCTCTATGTTCCACCATCTGATAGACATGTATATTTTTAATTAATGTTCGACTCAATTTCAATATTTGTCAGTGCTACCCAATGCTTGTTGTCATTCTTCTCTGATTATTCCTTCTTGTTGTTATAAGTAGAATTTTGGATGCTGCAAAAGAAGTAGCACTTGATTATAAATTTCTTCAGCAAGGTAATTTACTTCTATAGAAGGATGCGGCTCCAGTTGGAACAATGGTGAGCATACACCTCACAAGGAGAGGAAGGGGTACTTATGCCTAATAGAGGTTGCCCCTACTGCTGTGTTGTTCCCTTATTGGATATGGTTAGACCACACAGTCTAGTTTAATTCCTTTTGGCTATTTTAAAGGAAGCAGGGGTATGAGCTGGAGTGGCGGGGTGGGTAGTTTGGCAGGAAGGGCTGTTACAGGCAGGTCAGAGCAAGTAAGCAGGAGTCAAAGCAGGTGACCAGAGCACGTAAACAGGATGAGTCAGAACAGGGCAGGGGACCAGGGGAACAGATGTGAACTACTGATTAGAACTGGTGGAAAAGGTTGTTTACTGAAACTACAAGGAAGTTAAAATTTAAAATAGAGAATTAAAGAATAAGAGAGCTTAACATACTGACATACTGATTCTTTGAAGACAATCTTGGGGTTCACTATATCTAACATTGTTCTTTAAATGTTGAAAGACGTTGTATTGAGTTTCCAAATTATTATTCTTTTTTTTCCCCAGCTTTATTAAGATTTAATTGACAAATGCGAATTTTACATACCCGTGGTATACAATGTAATGTTTTGAAATCTGTAAACATTGTGACATACTGAAATCAAGCTAATTTACATATGCATCACCTCACATACTTATTTTTGTTGTGTGATGAGATCATTTATGATCTACCTTATGAGCAATTTTCAAGCATACAATTCATTATCATTAACTATAGTTATATTAATCATTACAGTCTACAATACATGTCTCAAACTTATGCATCTTGCTTAACCAAAACTTTGTACCCTTTGATCAACATCTCCCAATTCCCCCAGCTCCACTTCAAACCCTGGTGACCACCATTCTACTCTCTGCCTTTATAACATCAACATATTAAGATGCCAAATTTAAGTGAGATCATGAAGTATTTGTCTTTTTGTGCCTGTCTTCTTTCACTTAGCATAATGTCTACCAGATTCATTCATTTTTTTGAAAATGAAATAAATATTATTTTATTTATATGATAATACAGTTTGGATATTTTTTCCTTCCCAAATCCCATGTTAAATTGTTATCCTCAATGCTGGAGGTGAGGCCTGCTGGGAGGTATTTGGGTCATGGGGACAGATCCCTTATGGCTTGGTGCTGTCTTCATGGTAGTGAGTTCTTTCAGTATCTGATCATTAAAAGTATGTGGCACCATCCCTCCAAACACTCTCTTGTTCCTGCTCTGGCGAAGTGATGTGTCTTCTTCCCGTTCACCTTTTCTCATGATGGTAAGTTTCCTGAGGCATCCCCAGAATCTGAGCAGATGCCAGCACCATGCTTCCTATAATGCCTGCAGAACTGTAAGCCAATTAAACCTCTTTTCATTATAAATTACCCATTATAAATTACCCAATCTTTGATATCCTTTATAGCAATGCAAGAATAGTCTCACACACACACAAAATGACACTGAGGAGTGGGGTATTGCTATAAAGATACATGAAAATGTGGAAGCAGACTTGGAACTGGGTAACAGGTAGATAGTGGAAGAGGTTGGAGGGCTCAGAATAAGACAAAAAGATGAGGGAAAATTTGAAACTTCTTAGAGACTAGTTAAATGGTTGTGGCCAAAATGTCAATAATGATTTAGACTGTGAAGTCCAGGGCAATTATTGGGAAAAGCTGCAAAGGAGAAAGGACTTATAGAGTGCCTATATAAATTGGTTATGAGTGACATATAAACAAGGAACAACAAACTGTGGAAGGCTGCAGGAGGCTTCTGAGGAGGAAGGCCTCTCCATGCCTCATGTTCCAGTGCAGGGTGACCTCGGCTCTGTTACCATAAACATTTTGCTCAAGGACGTAAAACCCCTTCATAGCACTATGACATAGCCAGACTTGTAGGTCCCTTGTAAGGCCTGCGTTCTGTCAGCGGAACATAGATAATAAGCTAAAGATTACCACGTGTTCTTGTTTTGTGAAACTCAAACCACCACTGTTATCAGTCCTTAGGATGACACACCAGTTCCGGCTCACTGATTCACTTCCAGCTCACTGATTCACTCCACCATCGCTCCACCCCTATCAAAGTGATTATAATCAATAAATAGTGTGGATGATCAGAGCTCAGGGACTTCACTGTCACCTCCAGAGTAATAAAGTGATGGTTCCCTGGTCCCACTTTTTCTCTAAGTCTGTCTTTCTCTCATTCCTTTGTTGCCACCGAACTCGAGGTACCCACAGGTGATGTAGGGCTGGTTCCCTACATTCTGGTGCCCAATGTGGCACTCATGGATCCCTACATTCTGGCACACCAATGTGTGGGGCTCATGGATTCCCTACAGTCAGTGAAGATGTAAATGAGGAACTTGGAACTAGAGCAAACATCTTTCATGTTATGCCTTAGCAAAGAGTTTGGCTATACTTTATTTAGGCCCTAGGGATCTGTGGAAGTTTGAACTTCAGAGTAACAACATAGGGTATCTGGTGGAGGAAATTTCTAAGCAGCAATGTGCTCAAAATGTAGCCTAGCTGCTTCTAACAGCCTACTCTCAGATGTGAACGTCAAAAGCAAACAACAAAAAGACTTAAAGTTGGAATTTATATTTGAAAGGGAAGCAGAGCATGAAAGTTTGAAAAATTTGCAGCTTGACCCAGTGGCAGAAAAAGAAAAAGCTTTTTCAGGACAGAATTCAACCAGGTTGTAGAGCAACCACTTATGAGAAATATTTTCATTACTAAAAGGGAGCCAAGTGCTAATAGCCAAGACAATAGAGAAATGGCCTCAAAGTCAGTTCAGAGACCCTTGCGGCAGCCCCTCCTATCACAGGCCTGGGGTCCTAGGAGAAATAAATAATTTTATAGTTCAGGCCCATGGAGCTGCTACTCTGCACAGCCTTAGGGCACTGTTTCCAGCTTCCTGGCCACTCTTACTCCAGCCTTGGCTTAAAGGGCCCCAGATACAGCTATAACTGCTTCTTTAGAGGATACAAGCAATAAGCCATGGTGGCTTTCAGGTGTGGTTATGCCTGCAAGAGCACAGAATGCAAAAGTAAAGAAACAGCCTCTGCCTAGATTTCAGCGGGTATGTGGAAAAGCCTGGGTCTCCAGATGGAATCCTGCGCAATGGTGGAGCCTCCACAGAGAAATTCTATTAGTGAAGTGCAGATGGAAAATGTGGAGTTGGAGGCCCCACATGGAGGTCCCACATAGAGTCCCCAGTGGGGCAGTACCTAGTGAAGCAGTAAAAAGGGGGGGCCACCATCATTGTTCTCCAGACCCTAGAATGATAGACCCACTAGAAGTTTGTAATTTGTGCCTGAAAAAGCCACAGGCACACCACAAACTATGAGAGCAGACATAGGGGCTGAACTCTGCAAAGCCACAGGAGTGGAGCTGCCCATGGTCTTAGGAGCCCATGCACCAGTGTGTCCTGAATGTGGTACATGCAGTCACAGGAGTTTAATTTAGAGCTTTAAGATTCAATAACTACCCTAATGGGTTTCAAACTTTCGTGAGGCCAGTAGCCCCTTTCCTTTGGTTGATTTCCCTCTTATGCAATGGCAGGCAGTGTTACCCAATTCTCATAACCCCATTGTGTCTTGGAATTAAATAACTTGTTTTTGATTTTATAGGCTCATAGGTGAAAGGGACTTACCTTGTCTCAGATGAGACTTTGGACTACTTAATTAATACTGGAATGAGTTAAGAATTTTGGAGATTGTTGAGAAGACATGATTTTATTTGCAATGTGAGGATAATATGAGATATTGGAGGGGTCGGGGGCAGAATGATATAGTTTGGATATTTATTCCTGCCCAAATCTCATGTTGAATTGCAATCCATCATGCTGGAGGTAGGGTCTGGTGAGAGATGTTCGAATTATCGGGGTGGATCCCTTATGCCTTGGTGCTCTCTTCACAATAGTGAGTGATTTCTCATGAGATCTGGTCAGTTAAAAGTGTGTAGCACCTCCCTCCCCCACTCTCTTTTGCTCCTGCTCAGGTCATGTTACATACCTGCTCCCCGTTCACCTTTTTCTATGATTATAAGCTCCCAGAGGCCTCTCTAGAAACTGAGCACATGCCAACGCCATGCACCCTGTAAAACCCACAAACTGTGAGCCAATTAAACTCCTTTTTAAAATAAATTATCTAGTCTCAGGTATTTCTTTATAACAATGCAATAATGGCTTAACATATAAGAAATATATATCTTATTTTTCAAATCCATGCACCTATAAGAACACTTAGGCTAATTCCATAATTTAGCTTTTGTGAACTGTAGTGAGTATGGGAATGCAGAAAACTTCTTAACATACAGACCTCATTTCTTTTTGGTATATACGCAGAAGTGGGATTGCTGAAAAATATGGAATGTTTATTTTTAATTTTTTGAGGAGCCTCAAGAATTGCTATACTAATTTACGTTTCACCAACAGTGGACAAGGATCTTCTTTATATCCTTGCTAACACTGATTATTTTTTGTCTTTTTGATAATAGACATCAAATAATTATTTCTAAAAGCTTTTTCATTTGTATCCCTTTGGGTTTATTTACTGTTGCCTTGGACTGTATTGTAGTGCTTCAAAATTCATGGAAGTTGTAATCCCCAAAGTGGCCGTACCTGGAGATTGGGTCTTTAGAAGATAATTACGATTAAATGATGTCATAAAAATGAGGTCCAAGTACCAGGGAACTGTGTCCTAATAAGAAGATAAAGAAAAATCACTCTCCTCTCTTCTCTTTGCCATATAAGGAAGGTGGCTATCTGCAAGCCAAGAAGAGGACACGTGCTGGCCACCAAATTGGCTAACACTTTGGTCTTGGACATCCCAGACTCCAGGACTCTGAGAAATAAATTTGTATTGTTAAGCTAACCAGTCTGTGATATTTTGTTATAGCAGCCCCAGTGAGCTAAAATCAATTGATTTTATGTAAGTCAATTAATTTTTAGACTTGAAAAAGCTCTACTGCATATATCTGAACTTATCTGAAATTGATATATATTTCTTAGCTTTATTTAAAAAATCAATGCGCTGAATAAATTAGTATATCAAACAAGGTTTTAAGGTTGAATTTATTTGGAAAATGTTGGTTTGGTTTTGTTTTGTTTTTGAGACACAGTCTTACTTTGTCATTCAGGCTGGAGGACAGTGGTGAGATCTCAACTCACTGCAATCTCTGCCTCCTGGGCTCAAGTGATCCTCCTGCCTCAGCCTCCCAACTAGCTGAAACTGCAGGTGTGCACCACCGCTCCTGTCCAATTTTTGTATTTTTGTGTAGTAACAAGGTTTTGCTGTGTTGTCCAGGCTGGTCTCAAACTCCTGGGCTCAAGTTATCTTCAGCCCAGTTCCTGCCTCAGTTCCCAAAGTGCTGGGATTATAGGTGTGAACCATTTCAGCCAACTGGAAAACATAATTCAAAATAAAGCTAAATTTACTAAATTAAAATTAGTCTAGGCTAGGCTCAGTGACACACCTGTAATCCCAGTAATTGAGAAAACTCAGGTGGGAAGATCCCTTGAGCTTATGAGTTAAAAACTAGCCTGGGCCAAGAAGCAAGATCCTATCTCTACAAGAAAAAAAAAAAAAATAGCTGGGTGCAGTGGCTCATGCCTATAATCTCAACAGTCTGGGAATCTAACGTGGGAGAATCACTTGCATTTGTCCAAGAGCCTGAGATCAACCTGGACAACATAGCAAGACATTGTGACTAAAAACAAACAAACAAAAAATAGCGAGGTGTGGTGGCATGTACTCATGGTCTCAGCTACTTGGGAGGCTGAGACCGGAGGATCACTTGAGTCTGGGTCAAGGCTCCAGTGAGTCATAATCATGCTACTGCGCTTCAGTATGGGTGATGGAGTAGGGTTTTATCTAAAAAATATAATTAAATCATTTAAAAACTAAAATGTGTTTAAAACACTCATTTTTAAAATACACACAGAAATGCAATAAAGCTAAAGATTTTTTTATTTTTTAATTTTTTAAAAATTTAGGCTGGGCATAGTGGCCCATGTCTATAATCTGAGCACTTTCAGAGGCAGAGACAGGCAGATTGCTAGAGCCGAAGAGTTCAAGACCAGTTTGGTCAACATGGCAAAACCTCAACTTTGCTAAAAAATATTTAAAAGTTAGCCAAGCAAGGTGGCATGCACCTGTGGTCCCAGCTACTTTGGAGGCTGAGGTGGGAGGATCACTTCAGCCCATGAGGCAGAGTCTGTAGTGAGACATGATTGCACCTCTGCATTTAGCCTGGGTAAAAGAGCACAACCCTGTCTCAAAAAAAAGTTAAAGATAGGTTTGTTCTCTAATGGAAATCATACCAGAATTTGGTTTGTCAAGCACATTATATTTGTAATAATACAATTGGTAGCTAATATACATCAATGATTTCCACATTCTATAGGCATGTTACTTTTTTTCCTTTATTCCTCACAACAATTCCAAGAGATGTGTATTATTTTTATTCCATTTTATAGAGGAGGAACTGAATCATGGAAAGTTAAATAAATTGGGCAAAGTTACACAGTAGTATATGGGAGATTCATTTAACTATACATAATATTATTATTTAAAAATAATGTGTATTTAAGTTAAAAATTTTATTCTAACTTAAATCATACTCATTTATCGAAATAATGAACGTTCAAGGCTTTTCTCTCATTTTGTCTTTTTATTAGTTTCTGTAGACTCTTATTTTTTGTAAAACTTGCCAAAACAACCATAATTCACCTAGTGTCATTACCTGCTTTTTAAAAAAATACTTTAATGAAAAGTTAAAATCACTGGGAAGGCATTCTTTTAGATTTTACTGTCTTTTTTCTATCTTTACTTTTTTTCACGTAAATCTTACTGACACCTAATGTGTAAGTATGTGTTTTTTAAATCAACTAGCCTTTATCAAGGTTTTTTTAAGTAGGCATTTTTTTTCATAGCTGTGTCTCAATTTTTCAGTTCTATTTAGTAAATTTATTTAAGTTGGATTCAGTTACACAACAATAGGAGAAACATTTAATGCTCACCAAATGTCTGTATATGCCCCTGTATTTTCCAGCCTTCCCTGAAGTTATTTTGGTACTAGGAGTCTTACTATGGATACAAGGTTATAGGAGAAAGTGTATAAGTTTCTTTAAGAAGCAGATATGATCTATGTTTTCCATGTTCTCTGTCCCTTTTCTCCACAACCCTAACGTTATATGTTAAAACCACATAAATGACATGATGGCCACTTGTGATGTCATGATGGAAGTTGTCAAGATTGTTGGGAGAAGACAGTTGACTAAAGTGCTGCCCAACATGCAGCAGACTTTGAATAAGACGGAAGTAAATTTTTGTTTTGTTAAGCCACTGAGATTTGGGGGTTGATTTGTTTCAAACATTACCTGGCCTATATTGATTGATGTAAGAGGATTAGGAGCTGAAATAGTTCATTCTCACACTGCTATGAAGACATACTTGAGATTGGGTAACTAATAAAGAAAGAGATTTAATTGACTCACAGTTTCCCATGTCTGGGAAGACCTCAGGAAATTTATAGTCATGGCAGAAGGGGACTCCAACATGTCCTTCTTCACTGGGTGGCAGGAAAGGGAAGAATGTGAGCAAAACGGGGGAACCCTTTATTAAACCATCAGATCTCCTGAGAAGTCCGTCACTGTCATGAGACAATTGTGGTGGAAACTGCCCTCATGATCCAATCACCTTCTACCAAGTCCCTCCCTCAACATGTGGGGATTACAATTCGAGATGAGATTTGGGAGAGGACACAAAGCCAAACATTATCAGGATCTAAAACAGTTAGCTCTTGGTAACCATAATAATTTACTCAACGAGAATAGGCATTGTACACTTGCAAAAAGTTTTCAGCCTACTATAGGCATTAGTCAGCATGTTTTGTAGAAAGAAAAACGAGTTTATCTTTCTAAACAGAGTTCTGTTGTGTGCCTGAGTGTATATGCTGTTAACGAAAATGGCTTTACCAATCATTGCAAATTTATGTGATTTTATCTGTTTACCACAGAATGTTTGAAATATCTTTAATTTCTTAAGATAAACCATATACATATTTTGATAACACATGTCCTTTATTCTTTTGACATAATACATTTTTAAATTATGAATTATTGGATATCAAAAAATTATTTTAAGCAGCATCAAGTGCATGAAAAACAATCCTACTATTTAAACTTTAATTCAGCTGCCCAAGGATTAAATGATTGTTTGGAAAGCCCTAATGGTTTTACTATATCCTCATAGTTCACTATATAGAATGAACTGTATTAAGAATGAATAAAAGGCAACAATAGCACATTTTAATAAAGAACATTAATTAACATATGTTGAATGTTAACCACTCTCTTATTCAGGGCAGAAAGTGTTATCAGCCAGAAGGCAGTTGACTATAAAGTGAGCACTTTATATCATACTAGTTGATTTGGAGAAAACAGTGACACATAGGTTATATTAACACATTAATTTCTAAGTTGAAATTATTCAAGCAGAGTAAGTCTTCATTTTATTTAAGGGATATTTCTCACTTTAATACAATTGAATGTAGGATCGATAAAAGTAAAATTATAACTACTGTATATCAGCAATCTCTGGAGAGTTCTACTTTATTAATGTGCATCATAATTCAGTGCAATTTAGCACATAGTGTTCTGGCACAATAGTAGAATAACTGCTGACTAATATTTGCTCTGGAAATAGTAATGTGTTACTTATGACTTGCATAAGAAATGAGCATTGCTGATTGACTGCACTAATGAAGTAAATAACAATTCCATCTAGTAACTCATTAAAATGATGAGCGATTCCATGGAGACTCTGCAAGTGAAAATCAATCTCACTGTAGGATGGAGAATATTTACAAAGTTCTGAAGACAGAGATATTAAAAGTGTGTTATGATTTCCCTGTTTTTATATTTTGTTATCTTTGAGAAATGTTTACTTACATGGTTTGTATTTGCTCCTTCTGTGTTCTTACACTGTAGCTACATTATGCAGTGACTGGCAATTTAAAAAACTAATTGCTTAATATAAATAAAAATTTTATGGATTGCCTTCCATTTTTCTAGGTACTGTATTCAGAAGGGCAAAAGAAAGATAAATGCATCTTAGTATCTTCTTTTAATATTTCATAATATAGTGATGTGAACTTGTAAACATATAATTGTAACATACCAAAATTTTTGCTAAGTGCATGTTTTGATATGTGTGGATATTGAAACAACTATAGGGACAAGGACATTTTCTATTTTGGAGTTCATAGCTATTGTAATAAAATGTACCAGCAAACACTAAGCAATTCTTGGTATAATGGTTGCCGAATAGAAACAAAATTTTAAGTATCTTTTAATATCCTCATATGTAAATTTTACACTGTGAATTACATCAAGATCAATCCCTATTAATTTATACATAATATGTGTATATAAATAAACACGCACACACCTACAGAATGCTCCCAATCCAGCATTAAAACAGGAACAAGAAATTAACATGGCTAAAAATAGAGATTGATTATAGTTGATATAATTTCACAGTGCAAAATTTATATATTAAAAGATTAAAATATCTCATCTCTTGCTTCTTGCCTTTCTCAGTTGCAGGTAGTGTGTGTGTGTGTGTGTGTGTGTGTGTGTGTGTGTGTGTGTTTAAGGGAGATGTGTTATTTTTAAAGCAGAGCTTCACTTTTAAAGCAGACATAAATAAAAACCAATGTTCACCTTGTGCTGATATGTGATAACTAAGAACTCATTGTTTTGGTTGAGACCCCAGGCATGCTACATATTTAAAACCTGTTCCCTGGGCTTGTATCCATCTAAAGTCTAGAAAATACTAAACTGTACTTTTGCTGTAATGGATTGGTTAGGGACTTTGGTAGTTGATTTGGATCAATGAAATCAAGGAGATTGTACAGAAATCAATAATGCTAGGGTCTGAGAGAAACATAAATCAATAGCATTGAAACCACCTTACACTTAGGCAGATCTGATTAAGTCTGTTCTCTGGCAGTAGGTTGGATAGAAGCATTGAACTTTGAGTAGAGGAGAGTAGTAACAACATTCAGAATAATAAGGTTTCCTGTAACAAATGATCCAACAGAATAACTTGGATAATGTGGCAAATCTGTCTTGTTACGTTAAAGACAGAAAATGTATATTAGGTTTTTCTAAAATTTTGTTCCAGAGAAAGGGGAGAGAGAAAAACCATGTGTGTAGCCCAAAGGTAGTTGGTTATATTGGAAGGCTGGAGGAGAGAGTGTCTGATTTGCATAGTGCCCAGGGGATTGGTTTGACCAGGTGTGTCATTCACATAGCCCACGAATAACCAGCCTTTCCCAACTTAGCCTTTTAATATGCAAATGGGGGCCACCATGATATCCTGGACACGTGGTGTTATCTGTAGGCATCCATGACACCTGACACAAATGGTGACAAGAAGAAGAGGGTGGGAACCACCATGTTGGGTGGACCTAGTTTCTAACTGTCTTTATTTGCATATCAATACTTGCTGACCTGGTTTTTCAAGCCACCTTACTATTAGAAAAAAAATATTTCTGGAGCTGTTTTATGAAAAAAAAAAAAAAAAAAAAAATTCCCCCAAGAAACTTTACCCTTTCTTGCTGCCTAAAACTTATTCCTTAATAACTCCTGTATTACTCTTATGTAGAGTCAACTTCATTCTAAAATTACCTAAAAACCACTTGAATTAGTTTACAACATGCCATATTGTGTAGGTAAAACAAAATAAATTCTTGTATAGGTGGAGCAAATAAATACAGAAAACTGAAGCAAATGAAAAATAAACATTAAAGCCTGAAATAAGGTTAGAGTCTAGAATGAGATTAATTTGGGAGACAGGTTATTCCTTAAGGTTTTCTACAGTTCTTAGAAATCAGTTGCAAATTTATCAATCAAGATTTCTAGGCACCAAGTTAAAAATAATAAAAAGTAAAATAAAGCTTATAATATTTAGATGGAATATAAACAAGTTAGTTCTGCCACATAAGTTTTTAATTTTTCCCTGCAGATATCAGTGAGAGGAATTCAATATGAGGTATTGGAAGAGACATTAGAGCTGGTGGCTCATTACTGCAATCCCAACACTTTGAGAGGCTGAGGCAGGAGAACTGCTTGAGCCCAGGGGTTTGAGACAAGCCTGAGCAACAGGGTGAGACCCCATCTCTACAAAAAACAAAAAATTAGCTGAATGTTCTGGTGTGCACCTATAGTCCCAGGTACTCAAGAGGCTGAGACAGAGGATCACTTGAGCTTGGCAGGTCGAGGCTGCAGTGATCACACCAGTGCACTCAAGCCTGGCCAACAGGGTGAAACTGTATCTAAAAAAAAAGAAAAAAACCCAAAAAGATGTTTAAACCAAATATATAATTACCATAAATACTGAAATATGTTTTCTTATGGTATTTCTTAGGTTATATACCCATGCAAAAGTAGTGTAGTAACAAGGTACATTACAACAAAGGCAATTCTGTCAAGAATGGAAACAAAATCCAATTATGATATGGAAAAAAGTAAGGAACACAGATATCAACTACCTGGAAAAAATGGTGTTTTTTGCTAACTTTTAGTCATATGCTGCATGCAATTTGGACTGTATGCCAAAAGGCTACCTAAATAGCCTTGGGGAAGCTTGAGGAAAGTGTTAGTGAAATCTAGAAGGGTCCCAAGAAAAATATTAAATATATAAAGGTATGGAGGAGTCTCTCAGTGAGTGATTAAACAAAGATGAGAATGTACACTGGAATATGGGGAATAAAGACCTTTGTCAGAGAGTGGTGGCAATTTGGCAATGCTGTAACCTGCATTGTGAAAAATAGGACATATACTAACTGAACTTGAAAACTTAGCAAAGAAGATTTCCAGGAAGAATTGACAATTGACTACTTCTTGCTGTGTAGGAAATATACAGACAGAAAGAAATTAGCTAAATAGAAAGAAGCCAGGGCTTGCTGAATTAAAAAAACAAACAAACAAAAAACAAAAAAAACTCTTTCTCATCCCCACCTTCTCCAGATGGCTGGCAATTCTCAAGTTAAATAATGGCTTCTAAGACAGATATGATCCAGAGTTTCTTTTTTTTTTTTTTTTGAGACGGAGTTTTCACTCTTGTTGCCCAGGCTGGAGTGCAGTGGTGCAACCTCGGCTCACCGCAACCTCTGCGTCCTGGGTTCAGGCAATTCTCCTGCCTCAGCCTCCTGAGTAGCTGGGATTACAGGCATGCGCCACCATGCCCAGCTGATTTTTTGTATTTTTAGTAGAGATGGGGTTTCACCATGTTGACCAGGATGGTCTCGATCTCTTGACCTCGTGATCCACCCGCCTTGGCCTTCCAAAGTACTGGGATTACAGGCGTGAGCCACCGCGCCCGGCCTGATCCAGAGTTTCATCAGGAAAACGTGGTAAAGATAAAAGCAAGGGGTGATGTAAAGCCCTTGGTTAACACCTCAGGAAGGTCTTTGCCACTCTTCTGAAAACAAGAGCTAAGTTCAGTGGAAGAGGAAAGCTGATCCAGAGTGCAGAGCCAAGAGCCACAGAGAACCAGAAAGAAGGGTTGAGCCTTGATTAACTGAAACTGGAATCATAAACTCGGCTTGATTTAAGGTTGTTGGTAAATGAAGGCAAAGAAACAAATGAAAAATGTTAATTATTCTTAACTCTTCTGAAAAGATGTGGCTATGCATGAAATTCTAGGTTGATACCACTTTGTTTCTTTGTCTTCAAGTATTTGCAATTGTTTATGAAATGTGTATTTTGAACTTTGGATCTCTCTACACTATGAGTAGCATGAATCCCATAACTTCCAATGCTGCCCAATTCTTTTCTTCACAATTTTCCTTCCTCACGCCCATAAGCTTGGCTTCCTCTACTGCTTTCCTTGACTGTACAGAGCTTTTTATTGCCTATATTGTACAAGAGAAATTCTTACTGAACAACCTGAACAAACCTTTACTTACTGAACACATTTTTGGGTTTTGAATCTCAGTTGCAACATTTACTTAGAAGGTGGACTTGGAAAACTTATGTAAATTCTCTATGTCTCTATTTTTATCTGCAAAAATTGTGAGTTTTATAGTTTAAATGAATAAGCATTTAGAAAAGTGAATAGAATTGATGTCACTGACATTTTCATTATTTATTATATTACCAGTATTATTCTTACTATTCGAGGTGACCTGCTAAATTGCCTAAACTTATTAACTTGACCTGTGACTTTGGAGCGGATTTGTCACTTACAAGGCTCTGTAATGATATAATAAAACAATTCCTAATAGCAATGATTCTAGAGGCCAGGGCGCTGGCTGATGAAATTAGCTTTCTTAAACTCTGTGTCATTACTGAAGGCTTCAACTGACCTCAACATTTTCTTATTAAGAACATTATGATAGGGGAAACTTTGACAAATTTTTATTCCTTTCCTCTTTTAATACAGTAAAGCATTTATTTTGTAACTTAAAATCTAAATGTCTACATGCAAAATTAATTTTAACCAAAATGTCTTAAGGTTTGAAAAATTCTCCTCTTATTCCTTGGCACACTTTAGCCTTCTAGGGACTTATTTTCTTTAGAAAGAGAAGAGGCTGAGAAGGAAATGGAACTTTGATGTGTTTTCATGCTTTCTTCCCAAGTAGCAGCCTCTGAGGTGATACGACAGTCTGCTCTGGTAGCATTGCATGGCTCTCTTTTTTAGAACTTAACATCTGAAGCAAAATTATAGAATTAAGCTTTAAAAAATCAATCTGGAAATACTAGATATTCTAGAAGAAGAAAAAATAAGGTGTGACAGTAAAAATTTGGTTGTGTTACTGGTAGCAGGTGTCTGCGTTACTGGCAGCGAATCCATATGGGTCTGCAGCAACCTCAGTTCTTGCCTCCTCAGAAGAAAGAATTTTACGGAGGGTCATACAGCAGAAAATGCAGCCAAGGCAAGGGTCAGGGCAGGTGTGGAAGTTCATTAAAAAGCTTTAGATCAGGAAAGTACACTTAGAAGAGATCCAAGAATGTGACTTGAAAAACAAGTGCCCCATTTAATCATGATCCTAGGATTTCATAGGCTGGCATCTTGTACCCCTTTCCCATGACTCTTTCCTGAGGGTGGGCTGCTGGAATACGCAGTACCTTTCTTATCTTTGGAAATTGAGCACACAACATGTGTTCAGGAAGCTGTATGCTTGCCAATCTGAGGGATTTTTCTTTTTCCAGTGCAGTGCCAATGGAATGTGGGCACATCACCTTCTCTGACATTTTGTCTCTTAATGACCATGCCTGGGCTTACTCACCCAACACCTGAGATTTTATTGGACTCCCTTTTGCTTCTCCCCAGTGCCTGCATTCAATTAACATCTTAATGTTAACAGCTGTGGATAGCAGGAGATAGTCTCTCCCTGGTGCTGGTAATGTGATAAAGGTCAAACTAACACCTGACGTTCCTAATGGATGGTGGAGAATAGTCTTCTGGTCTGCTCTTGCTTGTCTAACTACCTCCAACAGTCGTATCCAGTTACTATTGGAATTTTTAACTGCTGTCTACTCAATGGAATAAAGAAGTAAGTGATAGATTGAATACCTTGATGTAGTCTTTCTTTAATCAGAAAATGAGCAAAGAGTTTAGAATTCTTTTGAAAGTTTTCACCATGTTGATGTTGTAACCAAGTGAGTACAGAATCACCACTCAGACAAAAGTTAAGCCAATTCAGAGGGCCATTTATTGCCGGTGACCATGGAGGACTAGCGTCTCTCCAACCTGTGGCCCCAAGCTCAGGGGGAGCAAGTGTTTTAAGCAGAAAATCCACATCCTGGTGGGGCATGGGGCTCTTTTTTGCAATCAGCGTTATGCAGAGCAAGCTAGCTATTTTTCTCAGAAGCCAAGGTCAGCAGTTATCGCAAGGAGCACAGGGCAACAAGCAGTTATCACAAAGGAAACGGGGCAGCAGTTACAACTTATTTTTGGAAAAACTGTTTTTCTTGGTGGTTGTACGGTGCAGGGTTTAAGATGGTGTTGCTTAGGTTCTAACTCTGGGTCAGCTATGGCACATTGATATTGCTATGAAGTGTCTGATATGGTTTGGCTCTGTGTCCACACCCAAATCTCGTCTTGAATTATACTCCCATAATTCCCACATCTTGAGAGAGGGACCTGGTGAGAGATAATTGAAACTTGGGGGTGGTTTTCTCATGGTAGTGAATGAGTCTCACAAGATCTGATGGTTTTATTGGGGGTTTCCGCTTTTGCATCATCCTCATTCTCTTTTTGCCTGCTGCCATCCATGTAAGATATTACTTGTTCCTACTTGGCTTCCAGCATGATTGTGAGGCTTTTCCAGGCACATGGAACTGTAAGTCCAATTAAACCTCTTTTTGTACATTTCCCAGTCTCAGGTATGTCCTTTTCAGCAGCACGGAAACAAACTAATACAGTAAATTGATACCAGTAGAGTTGCGTGTTGCTGAAAAGATACCCAAAAATGTGGAAGGGACTTTGAGATTGAATTACACCACTCGCTCTCCTGGTTCTCTAGCTTGTAGGCTGCAACACACAGGACTTCTCAGCCTCCGTAATAGGATAAGAAACTTACATAATTTTTTTTCTTTGATCAGGAAAATAGAAAGAAGAGTTAAAGATTTGCTGGAAATATTCCCCATGGTGAAATGCACACACACAAAGACAGAAGCATCTACCTTTAAGTTTAGTTTATCTGGAGAACCCTGCATAACACAGTCCAATCCCTAAATACCAAAAATATGATAATGTTCTCACTGTCTTTGTTTCTAATTGAAATTTTGCTGAATGGTAATGTGGATTTTCATGATTTAAAATTTTACAGACTTGTTTTTTGGCATGAAAACATAATGATTTCACATGTAATAGATACGACTGAGGGACTGTGTTAGAGGGACTTCCTGGGGTTGGCTGGGAGCTTTGTTTCAAGTGCAGCACTTCTCTGCTTTTCCCACCTCTGGCTGGCTAGGGCCCTTTGTTTCTACTTTCCCACCTCTGGCAGGCTAGGTAGGACCTTTGTTTCTGTTTTCCTGCCTCTGGCTCTTGGAGGTGGGGGCTCTGTGACTTAGGGTTGTAAAACAGTAGCCAATCTGGTAAAGGATTCAAAAATCAATTAATCCAGAGGAAGTTTGAAAGAACCCCTTTTATTGGATGAGAACATGAATGGCAAGGGAATAACTCAGGAATAAAAGCTCAAGCTGCCCCAGCCAGGATGGCACCCCTCCCTCTGGGTCCCCTTCCATGGGTGTGGGAGCTGTTCTTTCACTCTGCCTAATAAATCACACTATTGCACACTCTTTGGGTCCAGGAGTTCTATTCGAGCTGTAACACTCACTTGTCTCTGAGGCCCCGTTTGCCATTCTTCGGGGTTAAGAAGGCCGAGAGCCTAAGTTCCATTGCTCTGCTTTTGTGGTGGCCTAGCGGTTAGCATTCCTGCTTTTCACCCATGCAGCTTGTTTTCCACTCCCAGTGTGGAAACCAGGGAATCCAGCTGCAGCTACTCGCGTTACATTTCATTTGAGCTTGAAAATTATTCTGAAGTTTTGGGTGTGATGTTTATGAATCCAAAACTCTGAGACAGTTCTCATTTAATTTAGAAGGTTTATTTTGCCAAGGTTGAAGACGTCGCCTTAACACAGCCCCTGGAAGTCCTGGTGACAGGTGCCCAAGGTAGTCAGGGAATAAATAGCTTGATTTTATACATTTTAGGGAGACATGAGACATCAATCAGTATATGTTAGAGGTACATTGGTTCGGCCTGAAAAGGTGGGACATCTTGAAACAAGGGAAGGAAGACTTGAAGTGGGGAGGGAGCTTCCAGGTCACGGATCGGTGAGACACAATGGTTGCATTCTTTAGAGTTTCTTATAATCCTTTCCAAAGGAGGAAAAAAGATACCCATCTACCTCAGTGAGCAGAGGCGTAACTTTGAATAGAATGGGAGACAGGTTTGCCCTAAGCAGTTTCCAGCTTGAGTTTTCCTTAGTGATTTTGGGGTCCCAAGATAGTTTCCTTTCACATGTTTAGTACATGTTCCTTGTGTTAAGTTTGTTGATGTTTTACTTTTTACTGTTTGTTTTTCTTTTAATAATAATATATGGAGTTTTTCAGTTTCTCCTTTCAGTTCTATGGACTTTCATTCTACATATTTTGAGACTATGTTATGAGATAAATACACATGTAATTTGTACTAGTTTACATTCCCACCAACAGCATGTAATGGTTCCTTTTTCTCCACATTCTCTTCAGCATTTGTTATTCCTGTCTTTTGAATAAAAGCCATTTGAACAGCTGGGAGCTGTGGCTCATGCCTGTAATCCCAGCACTTTGGGAGGCCAAGGTGGGCAGATCAGGAGGTCAGGAGATTGAGACCACCCAGGCCAACATGGTGAAACCCCATGTCTACCAAAATATAAAAATTAGCTAGGCATGGTGGCTCATGGCTGTAATCCCAGCTACTTAGGAGGCTGAGAGGCAGGATAATCACTTGAACCAGAGAGTCAGAGGTTGCAGTGAGTGGAGATTGCACCACCACACTCCAGCCTGGTAATAGAGTGAGACTCTGTCTCAANAAAAAAAAAAAAGAAAAACAAGAAAAAAAAAACCCATTCAAAAGTGAGCAAAGAACATGAACAGACACTTTTAAAAGGAGACATTTATGAAGCCAACAAACATATGAAAAAATGCTCGTCGTCACTGCTTATTAGAGAAATGCAAATCAAAACCACATTGAGATACCATCTCATGCCAGTTAGAATGGCAATCATTAAAAAATCTGGAGACAACAGATTCTGGAGAGGATGTGGAGAAATAGGAACATTTTTACACTGTTGGTGGGAGTGTAAATTAGTTCAACCATTGTGGAAAACAGTATGGCAATTCCTCAAGGACCTAGAAATAGAAATTCTATTTGACCCAGCAATCCCATTACTGGGTATATATCCAAAGGATTATACATCATTCTATTATAAAAACACATGCACACATATGTTCATTGCGACACTGTTTACTATAGCAAAGACCTGGAACGAACCCAAATGCCCATCCATGATAGACTGGACAAGGAAAATGTGGCACATATACACCATGGAATACTATGCAGCCATAAAAAATGATGAGTTTGTGTCCTTTGTAGGGACATGGATAAATCTTGAAACCATCATTCTCAGCAAACTGACACAAGAACAGAAAAGCAAACACTGCATGTTCTTACTCATAGGCAGGTGTTGAACAATAAGAACACATGGACATGGGAGGGGAGCATCACACACTGGCATGTGTTGGGGGGAAATAAGGAAGGGACAGCAGGGGGTAGGAAGATTGGGGAAGGATAACATGGAGAGAAATGCCAGATACAGGTGACGGGCAGATGGAGGCAGCAAACTACATTGCCATGTATGTACCTATGCAACAAACCTGCATGTTTTGCACATGTACCCCAGAACCTAAAGTGCAATAAAATATAAAAAAAAAGAAAAAGAAAAGCCATTTGAACTAGGTTAATATGATATATATTATAATGTGGATTTACATATCTCTGATGATCAATGATATTGAGCACATTTTCATGTATCTGTTTGACATTTGCATGTCTTCTTTGAAAAAATGTCTATTCGTATATTTTGCCCATTTTTAAATTGAATTATTAGATTTTTTCTTATTGGTTTGAGGTCTTTATATAATCTGGTTATTATTCTTTGTCAGATAGATAGCTTGCAAATATTGTCTCCTATTCTGTGGGTTGTCTCGTGACTTTGTTTATTGTTTTCTGTGCAGAAGCTTTTTCACTTGTTGCAATCCCATTTGTCCACTTTTGCTTTGATGACCTGTGTGTGTGTGTGTGGTATTACTCAAGAAATCATTGCTCAGACCAAGGTAGAGTCTCCCCAATGTTTTCTTTAAATAAATTTATGGGTTGAGATATTAGATTTACATCTGTAATCCTTTTTGATTTGATTTTTGTGTGTGGCAAGAGATAGAGGTTTAGCTTCATTCTTATGCATATGGATGTTCAGTTTTCTTAGCACCATTTATTGAAAAGACTATTCTACTCCAATTTATGTTTTTGACACCTGTGTTAAAAATGAATTTACTCTATGTGTATGGGTTTATTTCTAGGTTCTCTATTCTATTCCATTGGCCTATCTGTCCATTTTTATGTCAGTACCATACAGTTTTGGTTTGTATAGCTCTGTAGTATGATTTGAAATCAGGTAATGCAATTCCTCCAGTTTTGTTCTTTTTGCTCAGGATAGCTTTGGCTATTCTGGGTCTTTTGTGATTCCATGTAAATTTTAGGATTTTTTTATATGTCTGTGAAGAATATCATTGATATTCTGATAGGAATTCATGGAACCTGTATGTTTCTTTGGGTATTAAGAACATTTTAAGAATATTATTCTACTTGATTAACATAGAATGTCTTTCCTTTTTTGTGTGTGTGTGTGCTCTTCAAATTTTTGAATCAATGTTTTAGTTGCATGGTAGAGATCTTTCACTTCTTTGTTTATTCTTAGGTATTTCATTTTTATAGCTATTATAAATAGTTTTAACTTGATTTTTTTTCAGATTATTCATTGTTGGCATATAGACATGTTGATTTTTTTTTGCAAGTTTTTGTATTCTGCAACTTTACAAAAATTGTTTATCAGTTTTTGTAGTTTTTTGATGGAGTCTTTAGGTTTTTTCACATACAAAGTATATTGTCTGGAAGCTAGAATAATTTGACTTGTTCCTTTTCAATTAGATGCCCTTTATTTCTTTCTTTTGTCTGATCATTGTAGCTAGGACTTCCACTACTATGTTGAATAACAGTGATAAAAATTGGCATCCTTGTCTTTTTTCAGATCCTAGAGAAAAGGAATTCAATTTTTTCTTATTCAGTATAATACTAGCTGTAGGTCTGTTGTATATGGCTTTTTATTATGTGGTTTGATCCTTCTATATGCAGTTTTTTAGAGTTTTTAACATGAAATGATGCTGATTTTTAGCAAATGCTTTTTCTACATTAATTGAAATGCTCCTATGATCTTTTCTTCATTATGTAAATGGGATATTTCACATTGAGTGATTTGCATATGTTGAACCATTCTTACATTCTGAGTATAAATCCCATGTGTTCATGATAAATCATCTTTTTAATGTGTTGTTTGGTTCAGTTTGCTAGTATTTTGCTGCAGATTTTCATATCAATAATCATCAGGGATGCTGGCCTTTGTTTGACATGTCTTTGTCTGGTTTTGGTACTACGTTAAACTGGTTTCACAGAATGAGTTGGATAATATTCCCTATTCTACTTTTTGGAATGATTTGAATAGAATTTGTATTAGTTTTTCTTGAAATCTTTGGTATAATTTATTAGTGAAGCCACTGGGTCCCAGGCTTTTCTTTGTTGGGAGACTTTTTATTATGACTCTGATCTCTTGGTAGATTGCATATTTCTAGGAATTTATTCATTTCTTCTACGTTTTAAATTTTATTGACATATAGTTCATTATAGTAGTCTTTAATTATCCTTTGCATTTCTGTGGTATATAAATTACACTGTCTCCCTTTTCATCCCTGATTTTATTTGCCTCCTATCTTGTTTTTCTTGGTTAGTCTGGCTAAATATTTGTCAATTTTTTTTTACTTTTTCAAAAAGCCAACTTTATTTTTATTTATATTTGTATCGCTTTTCTCATTTCAAATTCTTTTACTTCTGTTGTGATCTTTATTGTTATTTTTCTACTAATTTAGGCTTTGATTTGCTCTTACTTTTCTAGTTTTTTAAGATACAGCGTTAGGTTTTTTAAAGTTTCTCTACTTTTTTTGATGCAGGCACTTATTGCTATATTACTATTTTCACTGTATCTTATAGGTTATGTATGTCATGTTTTCATTTTCATTTGTTTCAGGAAATTTTTAAATTTTCTATTTAATTTCTTCATTGATGCATTAGTCATTCAGCAATTTATTGTTTAAGCTTCATGTATATGTATAGTTTCCAAATTTCTTTCTGTTATTGATTTCTGATTTTATTCCATTGGGTTCTGAGAAGATACTTAGTATAATTTTAGGTTTTTGAATTAAGTCTCGTTTGAAGCCTAATATGTGGTCTAACCTTGAGAATGGTTGATGTTCAGAAGAGAAAGAAGAATGTGTATTCTGCAGCCTTTGAACATGATGTTCTGTGAATATTTCTTAGGTCAATTTGGCCTGTAGTACAGATTGTCTGATTTTTTATTGTTGTTGACTTTCTGTCTGATTGGTCCAATGCTGAAAATGAGGTGTTGAAGTCTCCAAGTGTTATTGTATTGGGGTCAATTTCCCTCTTTAATAATATTAGCTTTGTTTATTTGGGTTCTCCAGTGTTGGATACATATATATTTACAAGGGTTATAATCTCTTGCTGAATTTAACTGCTCGTTATTATATAATCAACTTGTTTGTCTTTTATAGTTTCTGTCTTGAAATCATTTTTTTTCCCAAAATTAGTATGGTTACTTCAGCTCTTTTTTGGTTTCCACTAATGTGGAATATATGTTTCCATCTCTTTATTTTCATTTTGTATTTGTCTGTATGGGTGACGTGGTTCTTGTAGGCAACAGATCACTGTATCATTTCTTGTATTTTTTAATTCAGCCACCCTGTGTCTTCTCATTGAAGAATTTAGTTCATTACATTCAATACGTATGTATGTATGTATACTTACTAAATGTAAACGAACTAAACTCTCCAATGAAAGGATGAGTACATACTCACTCCTGCCATGTTATTATTTGTTTTCTGGTTGTTTTGTGGTCTTCTTGTACTTCTTTCTTTCTCTCTTTCTTTTTTTTTTTTTTTTTTTAGGCAGAGTTTTGCTTGTTACCCAGGCTGGAGTGCAATGGCATGGTCTCGGCTCACTGCAACCTCTGCCTCCTGGGTTCAAGCAGTTCACCTGCCTCAGCCTTACAAGTAGCTGGGACTACAGGCACGTGCCACCATGCCCAGGTAATTTTTGTATTTTTAGTAGAGATGGGGTATCACCATGTTGACCAGGATGGTCTCAATCCCTTGACCTCATGATCCACCTGCCTCGGCCTCCCAAAGTGCTGGGATTATAGGTGTGAGCCACCGCACCCAGCCTAGTACTTCTTTTCTTCTTTCTGTCTTTCTTTCAGTGAAGCTTATCTTCTCATGTTGTGTATTTTAATTTCTTGCTATTTTATGTGTATCTGTTTTATGTATTTTGATTTGAGGTTACTTGTGAGACTTGCAAATAACATCTTATTGCCCATTTTTTAAATTATAACAACTTAACACTGATTACCTAAACAAACAAACTAATAAACAAACAAAGAGAAAACTTATAAAATATAAAACTCACACTTTAACTTCATCCCCCTTGGCTTTTTAATTTGCTGTTGGATTTTTTTTTATATAATTATGTTTTATCATACTTTCTATATCTTGAAGACTTTTGCATGTATTATTATTGAAAGGTTTATCTTTCTGTTCAAGATAGGAGTAATTTATATACCACAATTACAGTGTTATAAGGGTCTGTTTGTCTATGTACTTACTATTACTAGTGAGTTTTGTACCTTCAGATGGCTTCTTATTTCTCACTAACATCCTTTTATTTCAGATTGAAGAACTTTCATTAGGTAATACTTTTGATTTTAACCTTTGTGTATCCACATATTTTAGATCTGAATCTTACAAAGAGAATGTAGTGTTGTTTATTTTAAAATTTTCTAATCTGGTATGATAATATTTTATTTAGAGCATTTAGGCCGTATTGGCTTAATGTAATTACTGCTATAATTGGTTTTACGTATCTTATTTATCCTCTTTTTATTATCTTATTTATCTTATATTTATGATCTTATTATTTATTTACTATCTTATTATAGTATCTTTTTTATGCTCCTTCTTTGCCATGCCTACTTCTTTTTTCTCTCTCCTATTTTAACTTTAATTAAACATTTTTCATTATTTCAATTTCTCAGTAGAGATTATAGCATTTTATCTTATCCTCATTCCAAAAATATAAGGCCCCTCGTATCCTTTTAAGTTATTCATTTATTCATTTTCTTCTATATTTTGGGCTACTTTGCTATGAGTTTTAATTCTCTATATTTTAATGTCACATGCAATTATAATTAATCATTCATGCATTCCATGTTTAGACTTAATAGTTATATATAGTTATTTTATGCTCTCTTTGTTTCTATTTTTGTCTTATATACAGAAAAATTAATTTCTATATTTTGAAATTTATGTTCTGAAATTTTGGTAATATTTTGATAAGATTTATATTTTTGAGTTATCTAATTATATTCTTTTTGTCTCTTTAACAATGGAAATATAGTAGTTGTAAAGCATATAATATAAATACCTGAAGCCCTATTAAGTTATATATATAAATTAATATGAATGAATGAAATAAATTGAATAAATGAATGAAATTAATATGAATAAATCAATTTATGTATGCACATGCATATAAGTGTATATATATATGCACACATATATTAATTTATATATGCACATGCATATATAAATTGCTTCGTGGGGCTGTCATTCTCATGATCTAATCATCTCTCAAAGTGTTCACCTAATACTCTTGCATCTGAGGTTAGGATTTCAACTTACAAATTTTGCGAGGGCATAGACCTTCAGTCTATTGTGATAGTATATAGAATTCTTGTATACCCTAGATCCAGTTTTCCATATTAACATCTTACATGAATATAGTACAGTAGATACCCCCATTATCTGTAGTTTTACTTTCTCCTGTTTGAGTTACCAATGTGAAATATTACTATATTTTGTTGTATTGTGAAATATTACTATTTGTTGTATGATGTGAGGCACGAACTGTGGTCTTGGAATATATCACCCATGCATAAGGATGATTACTGTACATTTGTTTAAATTAGTGAAACAATACTGATACATAATTGTCAACTAAAATCATATTTTTCACATTTTCTTATTTTTAACTTAACGTCATTTTTCTCTTTCAAGATGTCATCCAGACTACTACATTATATTTAGTAGTCATATTTTCCTTAGGTTCCTGTTGGTTATGGCATTTTCTCAGACTTCTGGTTTTTAAAATCTTGACAGTTTTGAGGAGTTCTGGTCAACTATTTGTAGAAAGATCCTCAATTAAGTTTTTTCCAATGTTTTAGTCATGATTAGACTGAGATTATATGTTTTCAGAAGGAATTCCTGTGAGGTAAAGTGACATTTTTATCATATCATATTAAATGTATGTACAATCAACATGGCTTATCAATGTTAACACTGACTGTGATCACCTGGTCCAGCCAGCGTTCATCAGGTTTCTAGACAGTAGTTTCACTTTTTCCCCATTTCATACTGTATTCTTTGGAAGGAAGTCACTATTCAGAGCCCACACCTAAAAGGAAAGACCTCCAGTTCAGCTTTTTGAGAGTGGAGTAGACACATAAGTTATTTTGAATTTTTCTGCTTGGGACATTTGTCTTTCTCATTTATTTGTTCATGTATTAAATATTTTATTTATATCAGAGTGAAATCATGAATATTTATTTTATACTTTAACACTACTTTATTTTGTTGCTTAAATCACTAACAGCTTTGGCCATTGAAAGCACTTTCGTTTGCCTCTTAGGGCCTTTTGACATGCTCTGATAATTTTGAGTGTGTGTGTGTGTGTGTGTATATGATCAATAATTCCTTGCTTTCTGGGACAAGATGATTTAGGCTCACCTTTTATATTTCTGCCCCAGTTTTAGAATCAGACATTTATTCAAAGAGCACTAGTTTCTTTTATTGGAGAATGGAACGAAAACCAAAATCGTGAGTTCTATGTACTCAGTCCCTGCATTGTCCTTGCTTTTAGGCCTTCTCAGTTGACAGAACAGGCAAATATATGTACATATACTCGCTGATATATTATGTTAGATATTTCTATATGCAATGCTCTGTATCTATACCATATCATAAGTTCATACTAACTCTAACTCCAATCTAGCACCACATGGATCACTATAGTCTTTTTCTCTTGTTTCTCTGTACTTTCTCACACCAACAGTGAGAAATATGGTTTCCATCATTGGCTATCCTTTTAATTAGTTGCTCAATTTCAAGTTGCACCTATACCACACTCATTTTCCAACTTACTATGTCAGCACATATTTTCCTGACTGACTTCAGTGAGATTGTTTCATTCATTTCAAATACAGGTTGTTTTTTTTTCTTTTTGGTCATCTTGTGTATTCTATTCTGGGATTTCCCCTTACTTCCTAAATGATATTTTAAAAATTTGCATACATAAATTTGGGCTGTAAATTTCTGTCAATTTTGACAAATGTATGTGTTGTGTGCCCAAATTATAGTATAATTGTACAGAATAGTTGCAAAGCTCTGAAACATGTTCTGTGCCTCATACATTCAAACCTCTACTTCCCCAGAATGCCTGGTAATTACCAATTTATTATTGTCTCTGTAAGTTTTCCTTTGCCAGAATGCTATGTGATTGGAGTTGTATAGTATGTATCATATTCACATTGGCTTCTCTAAAACACACACACACACACACACACATGCACACACACACACACACACACACACACACGCGTGCACATGATTCATCTCTGTTTTTTCATAAGTGGATAACTAATTTCTTTTTGCCACTGAGTGGCATCCATTGCATGGATCTCTCAGTTTGTTTATCCATTCTTCTATCAAAGACATCTGATTGCTTCCAGTTTTTGATGATTATGGATTAAGTTTCTATAAATATTGGCAGGTAGGCTTTTGTGGAGACACAAATTTGAAAGTAAATACTTAGGATATTCACTGGATTGTATGTTTAGATTTACAAAAAACTGCCAAACTGCCTCGTAACATGTTCCTGCCATTGTGCATTCCCACCAGCAATGAATGAGAGCTCCAGTTGCTCTATCAGCAAGTAGTACTTTAGTTTTGGAATTTTACCTGTTCTAATAGATGTGTAGTGTAGTAGTATTTCTTGTTATTTTAATTTAAACATTTTTTCGTTTACTTTTGTTCATCTGTATATCTTGTTTAATGAGATTTCTCTGCTTAGATCTTTTGCCCATTTAAAAAATTGGGTTGTTTTCCTACTGTTAAATTTTAAGAATTCCTTGTGTATTTTGAATTCAATTGTTTAAACCACAATTGTATTTTGTAAATATTTTCTCCAATCTGTGGCTTGCTTTTCCATTCTGCTAATAGTGCTTTACTCTGGAAAGAAGCTTTTAGTTTTCATAAAGTCCAACTCACCAATTTTTTTGTTACACGTACTGACCTTTTGGCGTTGTTTCTAAAAGCTTGTTAGTAAATCTAAGGACACATAGGTTTTCTCCTATGTTTCCTTCTAGGAGTTATATAGTTCTGCATTATATACTTGGGGCTATAACAGATTTGCAGTTTTTTAATGAAAGATATAAGATTTCTGCCTTGGTTCATTTTATATATACAGAAATCAGTTTATTTCCAGAACCTATTGTTCTACAGGCTATCATTTCTTCAATTAATTACCTTTGATCATTTATCAAGGATCAGTGGACTATCTGCTGTCTGCGTGAGTCTATTTACAGGCACTTTATTTTGTTGCATTGATCCACTTGTCTGTTCTTTCACCAATATCACACCGTGTTAATTACTGCAGCTTACAGTCTTCAAGTTGGATAGTTTAAGTCCTCCAGCTTTGAGCTTTTACTTTAACACTGTGTTGGCTATTCTAGGTCTTTTGCCTTTTAATTTAGAATTTAGAATTCATTTGTCAATAGCTACACACTAGCTTCCTGGGTCTATCCATTGAGTTGTGCACAATTTACATCATAACAACATGAAGTATGATAATCCATGAAAACAAAATGTATCTCACTTAATTAGATCTTCTATTTCATTCACCAAAGTTTTGTAGTTTTTTGCATATAAACACTTTACATTCCTGTTGGATTTATACCTAAGTGTTTCACGTTCTTTAGTGCTATTGTAATTTTTTTGTTACCCTCCCTTACTACCCTCAGTCATTTTTTTCCTGGGTGAGTTAAGTACACAATCATGCTCTCTATAAATAAAAAGAGCTTTATTTTTTTTTTGAAGACTATATACTTATTTTTTAGCTGAACAAAACCACTTTCAAATTCTTATTTTCATTTAATTAAAATATAGATTCTTGCTTTTGCCCAGATTTTCATTAAGATTTTTGAGGGTAATAAAATATTCAATAATATTTATAATTAAAGCTTATTCCAACGTAATAAATCTACTTAAATTAACATTAACCTGACTTTAACTTAAATTATCTTTAGGCAATTATTTATTAGGGCTATGTCTTTAAAATAATTTCTAGTCAAAAAGAAATATTCTAAAGCATCAGTGATTTTGAATTTGATTTAGAGAGGGAGAAAAAAATATTTTCTGCCAGATGACTCTTATTTTTTTCTTACACTTATATCAATACATCAATTAAGTTACTAATTGCTATATTTTAATAATTTTTCATAATCATATTAAGTAGAATTACATAGACTGACTGTGAGTCACACTTTCAGTGTTTACTTTGCATCTTATACCACTGACAATGACTGACCAGATGTTGACTTTATGTGGAGTTAAAAAAATAAACCTTTCTTCTGTTTTCCTAAGTATCAGCTTGCAAAGTTTTATTATTCAAGTTCTGTTCCCAAAAGCTGCTGTATGAGATATTGCATACCTGCCAGAATTTGAAGAGACAAAATGTAGAGGAACAATGGCAAGATCACAGAAGCCATTCTACAAGCAGGGACTTTTAAATAGCAGCCTTTCTTGACTCTTATCTTGATGCTTTATGACAATTTATGAAAGATGAAAGCTTATGAGCACTTATGTAATTCTCTTGTCCTATTCTTTGTCTAAAGAGTTTCTTGATAATTTGACACATCAGATGCAAATAAAGAGATGAAGAGATTGAAACAAGAATACAGGTGCCACACATTTTCCATTTAAATCCAATGTCTGCCTCGCAGAATGTGACATGCTGTACTTTTATCCAGATAGAGAATTGACATCTCTAGGAAGAAAGAAATGCAAGAATTGTGTTTCTTGGATTTTTTAAATAGTACTTTAATTCTGATAAGAAAAAAATATTATGACTGTGTTATAATGTAATAATAGTATCAATAACTAATAACCATTATACAAATATAATATTAATATAAAACTATATTATACAGTATAATATTAATAGTATTCATGATAAAATAAATAGTAACTATTTATTACTAATACTCCAAATACAATATTTTTTGGTTAACTTCATTGAGGCTTTGTTGTATTTTCATACTCTAAAAAAATTGAAATAAGACATGAGAAGAGTGCTTTTATTTTCAACCTAACTTTTCTAAGCTGGCATACAAGAGGGGTGCACCCATTTCCTCACAATTCTTATGGACTCAACTTAAGGTACAACCAGAGAAGGCAGATTTCGCACCGCAAACCCTACTCCTCCATATCTGGAGTTCTCATGGAAGCCTTCAGTGTCAGAATTTTGCCATTACTCTTCTCACTTTTCCTGCCTACCAGTGATCTAGAATCCTGTATGACTCTTACTGTCATGGAGTTTTGGGACATCAGAAATTCATGATCCTTCTTTTAAGAGCTGCGTGGATGTAGAGTCTTATTCTCACAGGAAGAGAGGAGAGCAACCAATGGAAGAGAGGATAGCAACCAAAGTCTAAGCTAAGAGCATAGATTCATGTGAGTGGTGAGGGGTGTGTGTGTGTGGTATGTGTGTGTGTGTGTGTGTGTGTGTGTGTGTGTGTGTGTGTTGTGTATGGGCCCTGCAATTCTAGGATGATGCACTAAATAGTCATTTATGTATATCATATGCAATCAAATTGTGGTCCATTAGAAAAATCTTCTCTATGAAACCTAATTTGAAATTAGCAACTGCTAGGTTATAAAAGTAATTTTCAAATCTTTTTAGGGTGTAGGTGCTGGGGTTGGTCACTTCAAATACCCATGGCAGTTCATTTTCTGAGAATATAGATATAAGCTTTTCCCCTGGTTCAGGAAGGGGAAGAGGTCAGCTATGTTTGACAAGTTATAAATGTGTTATCATACTTCATAACTTGTAAGTAATAGTTATATAATTATATAAGTAGGATGCTAAATACTGAATTTTTGAAAATAAGACAAATGCAACATGACATATAAAATTATAAACTTGTAAATACGTAATTCACACAAATTTTTATATAAAATATAGAAAAATCCTTGATCATAACAGTACATTTCCTTATGCTTTCATTTTTCTTTTTTGTGATTACTGACAGCTGAATCTTGTTCATATATGTTTGCATCTTTTATTTATATATAACCAAAAAAATTAGAGTGCTATCATTTAATTTCAGATCCTTTATGTTATAATGACCTAAAACTATCACATTAATTATATAAACTCTTTAACACTTTCTCTCTTCCATGACTCCCTTTCTGAACGAATTTATTCTGGCATTCATAGTTTTTGTGGAAACACCTGATACCTGAGAAAAGAAAATCTGAGTTTAATGCGTTAATTACTTAAGAGTCTTCTCTATTTCCAATGTATTTCTTCTGTCTTCCATGTAAGACCTTCTGTAGCTGTACTGTTTGTGTCCCTCCTCTCAATACCTTCTCTTTTACCTCTTCCAAGACGCAATCTGTTCAACATGTTTGATATATGTCCTGTGTGTCTATATGTGAAAATGCACATGCTCACTTTTTTTTTTCAGATGTTATAAACTTAATCAATGTTTTGTCTTGTTTAATGCTTTTTTAAAACATATCTCTTTATAGAAAATGTTTACTACATTTTCAATGTTATTCTATTCCCTTAAAATTTATTTTTTAACTGCATCATGCATTTCACAGCATGAATTAACTATAATTCTTTTATATATCATCTTAGTCAGTAAAATCTAGGCTGTAACCAGCTCCCTGTTACCCTCAATGATATTGTGGTGACTATCTTAGTGCATCATGCTTCATGGATTTACATGAAAACTTCTCTGGCATTACTCAGGTAGGCTAGTAAATTAGAGACAACAACATATTTAATTTTTGTCAGAAAGTCTAGATTGTTTTTGGCCTAAAAATCCCTTTGCCTTTTTCCTATACCCTTTCCTTTTTAGCAATCTTTGGAACTTTGAAAAATTGTTTTACAGCTTTTTAGATGTATGTTTCTCAAATTATGTTTATGTTTAAATACAGAAGACACTGAATAAACACTGGCTATATAATGTGAAGAAATTGAATTATGGAGAAAGCTTACAGTTTAAAATAGGTCTATGTTTTACGGAAGTGCAATTGCGGCTTGGAATGCATATTCCCAGCTCCCATGAGCATGCATAAGTCATGGGCATGCATAAGCCACCTTTCAAAGAGGCTGTTAGTGTAGAAGATTCCATTTAAGTCTGGATGTTTTGTAATGCAGAAATAACTATTTAACCCAAACGTTTTCATTTGCTAGTCTTTATGTCAACTCCTAACCCAGATGTGGCATTGTTTATTTCTCAGCTTTGTAATTCTCTTCTTTATTATTTAAGACACAGCAAGCATGTTATATTTTTTAAAATGAGAGGGCATCTAGCTTTAAGTGCAACACTTATTTACAATTGGAACACACACCATGAATCATTTATGCATTTTCTTACTGCTGCACCTCTTCCTGTTCCAAAACTGCTTTGACAAAATTATGAGGTGTGTTAGATGGCTTCAGTCATCTTTAATTCTACCATTCTGACTACTTCTCTATTACTCTTGTTATCACTTATACTTCCTGTCTATCCCTGATAGAGACTGCTTCCTGATAACATGTTGCCCATGCTGAGAATCTCCAGTGCTGAACACCAGGTTCAGGGGCTTATGGCCACTGCCACCAACCTTGTAACTCCTGAAGGGTCTTTCTCAGAGACTACGTCCTTGACGACAAAATTGCTTTCATTTCAATACTGTCTTTCCTCTTCCCACTAAGAAAATAAGGTACAGTTAGCAACGTATTTGGGGTTTAATTGGTCACTGAGCCAAACTTATACGTTTTTAAATTGATAAAAAGAATTGTTTGGAAAGTAAATATGTTTCATGTGATAAGAAATAATTACAATAAAATATTTCAAATAAAATGATGTGTAAATGTGATCAACTGTAGTTTTCTTCACAGTGTCAGAACAGTAAGACACTTTTGCATATATTAACTTTTGAGTGTCTGATGTAAGTGGGGTTGAGAATTGTGACAAAGATTGCAGTCTTGGTGAGATCCCAAAGGCAGGAAGGTACAGAGTCATACGTTGTGTTTGAAATATAATTCTTGCAGTGGGAGCCTAATCTACTGTAGAATGGTTCCCATCGAGCTGCAGGTGGGCCGTCATCACTGTAAGTGGCCAAAGGATGAGAAGCAGAGCTCTAAGATTCTCTGCTTCAAGTTCTTCATACATCTACTCATGTTAAAACTCACCTACATGTCTTTTCTACAATGACTTGGAAAGCAAAATATATGTTCTGTGTTACCTTGAATTGATCTATATATTGTATATTGATAATATGAGAGCAGCAACCATTCTTTGATTGTCTAAATTATTCAATTTGAGATGATTCTTACGTAGTCAGGGAGTGTGGACATAGAGAGATTAGGTATATAGATTAATGACATCAGACCCATTTACATGATCAGAGGGGTGATCTGCTTTTATTTTTCATAATAGATGGTTTTGAGGAAAAAATGAGGAGTGTGTTAAGTAGAAGAATGCTCAACTAGAAAAAATGCACTGTTTAAGTGAGACACAGTACAATGCTGACACTTTGTATATTATTTGTCAGGCTAGGTTTCTCCCCAGTAGGAAAAGTGGGCATCTGTTAATAGGGCAAAGGAAAAAGACTAAATGATATAAATAAAAGAGCATGTGCATATCTGGACTAAATATTTAGACATCTGGGAAAATATATATGGAGACGCCATTGCAGACAGTAGTGGTTAGCTTATTCAAGGCCGCAGTTAAATATCTGCCTCCACACCTAAACTCCCTTCAGTCACCATCTTGCAGTTTGCTCAACTCTCTCTATTTTATCCGATTTCTACCAATATAAGAAAATCTTTCAAAACTATTGGCCCAAAGTCATTTCTACTTTCTCTCAATTCTCAGAAGACTTGCTATAGATGTTTCCTTTTTTTTTTTTGAGACGGAGTCTCACTCTGTCTCCCAGGCTGGAGTGCAGTCGTGCGACGTCGGCTCACTGCAACCCGGGCTCCTGCTTCATCCTCCTAGTTAGGTAGGACTACAGGCACCAACCACCACATCCAGCTAATTTTTGTATTTTTAGTAGAGACAAGGTTTCACTAAGTTTCCCAGGCTGGTCTCGAACTCCGGTCCTCAGGTGATCCACCTGCCTCAGCCTCCCAAATTGCTGGGATTACAGGCATGAGCCACTGCACCTGGCCTATATATATATATATATATNTATTTAATATTATGCTTAACCCATACTGCTTATTATTTATATTTTTATGAATTTATTTTAGACTTCCAGGTAACTAATTTCTTGAAGAGTGCTTTTTGCCACTTTGTATACCTAGAGTTTATCCAGGGACTGGTTGATAATGGGAACCACAACAAAATATTAGAGCCAGAAATTATTTCGGTAGTGGCAAATCTTCTATTTTAAAAATAATAAAACTGTAACACAGATAGGTAAAATGGGTTGCCTAAGGTCACATGTAATAAGTAAATTTTTATGACATAGTTTAGAAAACACACTGTTTCCCAGAAAGTGATTTAAAATAACTTGTGTAGTATTAGGTATGAGATGGGATGAAATGTAGCTCAATAAATCCATCCATGGAATGAACAGGAGAATATCAGGATTTATTGTCAGCAAGACATTTGGAGTTAAACCATACTTATTTTTCCAACAGTCCATCTCTTCTATCTATTATATTTCAGTTTGGAAGCTGCTCATTAAAACAGTTTAGCTGTCTGCGGTGGCAAACGTTGCTGAACTGAGCTGTGCCCTTTCTGCAATACCTCAACACAATACTGTTGTTTTAACATGTCTGTGGACAATATTTTAAGAACCTGTCACTGGAGTTTATCTTTTCCCTTTACAGCTCATACCAGCTACTAACCTCAGTTTGATTCGTTTTACTAAATGTGCTAGACCCCACAGTTGCTCCCTCACTCTTTGATTTCGTGGTTATTCCACTGACTTGAAAGCATGTTGCTATGGTATTCATCCAGTCTCTTGGCCTCTAGAGAGACCACTTCAGCCTTTCCAATCTGACTGTGCATGAGTTTCTGTCAATGCAAGTTTATTATTTAAAGACTGCTCTGTCATTGGGGATAAGTCTATCATTATGGCTTTTTGTGAAGGCAGCAAAAATGACAACAAAATGTAGAATTTCAAATATTTTTTCACTATAGTTACGTCAAGAAAAATCATCATACTGCTAAAGATGGTTCTGTTTGGTGGGTAATATAAGCTATATTTTAAATTTGGGCCATAGCTAAGATAGGAAACATGTAACTTTCTGGATCATAGTTCCTGCATTCATTTTTCCCCCAACTATTGAGTGATATTATCTCTAAATTTGGCTCTGATGATCCACAGGGGATAGATGGAAGATTTAACAAGATCTGGCTCAATAATCTAAGAATATAAATCAAGTTTTCAGTTTTGCTAGTATTACTCACATTTTATCTTCCTTCTCTCAGATTTTTTTTTTCTCTCCATCTAAGACCAAATAAAGTGTCTCATTTCTTAGCATCCATTCTAGGTAGTGAAAACCTTATATCAAATTCTAACTTGACATTTGGGCAGACACTATCCAGATAAATAATTTTGTGATATTGCACATGTAGCTTTTTAGATAACTGTGCTAGACTGTGACTTTGGTGGTCTAAAATGAATCATGTCTCCCAATATAAATGTCCCTGGGTTGTGCATTTCCCATATTGACTCTAGGCTTGACCAATAAGACATTTGCAAGCATGATGCAAGCAACACTTGATAAATCCTTATACATTGGACGTGTTTGCTTTGGAATGCTCTTTTTTGGAAGCTTACTGCCATGTTGTGAAGAAGCCAAGCTAGCCACTTTGAGTCCCAGAATCCTGTCAAGAAGCTGGCTTGAATCATATGTCATTAGAAATAAATATACATATAATAAAAATATAAAGAAGAACAAGATGATTATCAAAAAATATATCATAATGGTTAAATTGTGTGATTTTGGAGTATGTGGGGAGAGTTATGAGGTAGTCAAAAGGATACGTCAATCATATTGGCAACATTATTAAACTGTATGTCTTTGAATTATTATCATCCTTTGAAATACACATCTATTTAATCTCATGGACTATTGCTTGCATGCTACATTTCACAATAAAAAATATATTTAATGACTTACTGTCACATATCAACATAGTAAATTAGTGTTAGAAACAGACCTAATATAGGCATACCTCAGAGATATTGTGGGTTCAGTTTCAGACCACTGCAATAAAGTGAATATTGCAACAAAGTTGTAAATTTATTGTAAAGTGAATATTGCAATAATTATTGAAAAAGTAACATTGCAATAATTATATAAATCCAACACATAAAAATTATGTTTATACTCCACTGAAGTTATTAATGTGTAATAGCATTATGCCACAAAAACAATGTACATACCTTAATTTAAAATGTTTTATTGATCCAAAATGCTAATTGTCATCTGAACCTTCAGTAAGTCATAATTTTTTTGCTGATAGAGTCTTGCCTTAATGTTGGTGGCTGCTTAATGATTAGGCAGTGGTGGACAAAGTTGAGGGTGGCTATGGCAATTTCTTAAAATAAGACAACAGTAACATTTGCCACGTTGATTGACTTTTCCTTTTATGGAATATTTCTCTGTAGCATGCAATGCTGTTTGATGGCATTTTACCCAGAGTTGAACTTGTTTCAAAATTGACAGCAATACTCTCAAACTCTGCCACTGCCTTATCAACTAAGCTTGTGTAATGTTTTAAATTATTTGTTATAATTTTATTAATGTCCCTGGCATCTTTACGAGAAGTAGATTTTATCTCAATAAAGCACTTTATTTTCTCATAAATAAGAAGAAATTTCTTATCATGAGACTGGAGCAATTCTGGTCCATCTTCAGGCTCCACTTCTAATTATCTTGCTGTTTCTACCATATATGTAGATATTTCCTCCATGAAAGTTGTGAAGCCCTTAATTTTACCTATGAGTGTTAGAATCAACTTCTTCCAGACTCTTGTTAATGTTATTATTTTGACCCCCTTCCTTAAATCGCAATTTTTTTTTCTTTTTTTTTGAGACACAGTCTCACTCTGTCACTCAGGGTGGAGTGCAATGGCATGATCTTGGCTCACTGCAACCTCTACCTCCTGGGCTCAAGCGATTCTACTGCCTCAGCCTCCGAGTAGCTGGGACTACAGGCATGTGCTACTACACCCAGCTAATTTTTTATTTTTAGGAGAGATGGGGGTTTCACCATGTTGGCCAGGCTGGTCTCAGACTCCTGATCTCTGGTGATCCACCCGTCCTGGCCACCTAAAATGCTAGCATTACAGGTCTGAGCCACCGTTCCTAGCTGCAAATGTTCTGAATGTCATTTAGGATGGTGAATACTTTCCAGAAAGTTTCTAGTTTGTTTATATCTGCCCAAGGATTGGGTAGTTATACCCTTCAGAAATTCTAGTCATAGCCATAAGAAATGTATTTTTGTACATTTTTGACTTGAAAGTCAAAATTACTTCTTGCCCACGGGCCACAGAACTGAAGTTGTGTTGTGTTAGTAGGCATAAAAACATCAATTTCCTTGTACCTCTTCATCAGAGCTGTGTGTGTTCAGGTGTCTTGTCAATGAGCAATAATATTTTGAAAGAATTTTGTTTTTCTAAGCAATAGGTCTCAATAGTAGGCTTAAAATATTCAGTTAACCATGGTGTAATCAGATGTGTTATCATTTAGACTTTGTTGATTTATTTATAAAACATGGGTATGATGCATTAGCATAATTCTTAAGGGCCTTAGGATTTTTAGAATGGTAAATGAGCATTGGCTTTAACTTAAAGTCATGTGCTAAAATAGCTCCTAACAAGATTTAGCCTGTTGTTTAAGGCTTTGATGCCAGGGATGACTTATCTCTTAGCTATGAATGTCCTAAGTGGCGTCTTCTTCCAATGTAAAGCTTTCACCCACATTGAAAATCTGTGTTTAGCCACTTTTGTGGGTTGTCTTCACTGGATCTTCTGGATAACATGCTTCAGCTTCTACATCACCACTTGCTGCTTCACCTTGCACTTTTATTTTATGGAGATGACTTCTTTTCTTAAACCTCACAATCCAGCCTCTGCTACCTTCAAAGTTTTCTTCTGCTGCTTCCTCACCTCTAACAGTCTTCACAGAATTGAAGAGAGTTAGGGCCTTACACTGGATTAGGCTTTGTTTTAAGGGAATGTTATTGCTAATTTGATCTTTTATCATGACCACTAACTTTATCCATATCAGAAATAAAACTGTTTCACTTTCTTTATCATCCCTGTGTTCATTGGAGTAGCAGTTTAAAATTGCTTCAATAATGTTTTCTTTGAATTCACAACTTGAATGTTTGGTGGAAGAAGACTAGCTTCCAGCCTGTCTCTCCTTGGGGCATGTTTTTTTCACCAAGTGTAACCATTTCTAGCTTTAGATTTAAAGTAAGAACCTTGTGCGTCTTTCTTTCACTTGAACATTTAGAGGTCATGGTAGGGCTATTAATCGGCCTGATTTTAATATTATTGTGTTTCAGAGAATAGGAGACCCCAAGGAGAGGGAGAGAGATAAAGGAGCACAACTGTTACTGATTCAGTTCACCATCTTTTATGGGTGCAGTTTGTGGCCCATATAATTATAATGGTTTTGTAATCCAGAACAATTATAATGGTAATAAGAAAGATCACTGATCACAGATCGGTATAACAAATAATGAAAAAGTTTGAAATATTGCAATAATGTGACTCAGGGACTCAAAGTGAGCACACGCTATTGGAAAAATGATACTGATAGACTTGCTGGACATAGTGTTGTCACAAACCTTCAGTTTTAGAAAATCTAATATTTGTAACACAATAAGGCAAATGACAATAAAATGAGATATGCCTGTATAACCAAATTTTGCTTAAGCTTATTTCACTTTGCCTAGATTTGTCCTAACACACTCTCTCTCTTTTTTCTCAAGTAAGGTAATGATGAAGGTTTTATTCTTGTTATTACTTATATAAAATAATGTAAATTTGTATAGATTGATTAGATAAATTGCCCCAGGTGAAAAGTTATTAATAAGAGAGCAGGAACAAATCCTGATTTTTTTTAAAGAAGTCAGAAATGTTCTTTCATGATACCAGGTTTATTCTTATATTTTTCTGACCGTGATATTTCTAATACTTTTAGGAAGTCATCTTTCTGATTATAAGAAGTGTAATACTACTTTCTTATTAAACATTACAAGTGTGGTAAGATATTTTTATAACAAAATTAAGTATAAACCCAATAAAAAATACTGCATTTCACTTAGTCATTACTAAGAAATTTTCAAGTTGTATGATCCTTTACTAGAAGGACTTTTTAAATGTGGAGTCTGTTTTCAAGGATGGATGCATTTTTACCATTTCATCATTTCATCAGTGAGTAGAAGTTACGTATCTCATTTACTGAAAAAAAAAGATGCTTTTAAAAACATCATTTTGCTGTCTTCAATGAAGACATTAATCAAATAATGCTCTTGACCTTACTGCTTTATAGGAGCTTTAGAAACATTTCGAAACTACCAAGTGCATTTACTAATATTACAACTTGGAATGTCTTGAACTGCAACCTGTTTGTGGAAAATATGACTTCTCACTCTTGAGACACTTCATTAAATTTTCCACTCATATTTTTCCTGAATCAGGCCAACTCTGTGGCATATAAAGGAATGTAGAGATTATGTGAGTTATTGTGGATACTGTTGACATTTTGTCTATTTTGTTGCCTGGAGTTGGCTAATGCCAGCGACAGATCATGCATTCTTGATTTAAAAAAATTGTGGAAAAATGCATTAACACCAACTATAGTATTGTTGATGTCACTGATGAAGCATAGCACTTCAGTTCAAAATGTTAAGGTTATTTTTTTCCCTGGGTTTTATTTTCTAAATGAATGTTTATAACTACCTGTGTTGTTTCTAACAGAATGAGAAAAAGTGCATTTCCCCTAATTTATTTTGTCTTTTCCTTTTCTCCTTTCACATTCTTCTTAAATCTCACCTTCTATTCTTACATGCTTTCACAGTACTCCAAAAGTCACTCACAATATATACTCCTCTTTCCTTAAAGTCTATGGTCTCTGCACTGCTCAAGTTTGCTTTGATCCCATTAAACTGATATTTCCTTGGAATATTTTTTGATAGTAAAGATAAAAGGAAAGGGTGAAACTGAAAAGTATTCAAGAAAAAAATATTTTGGATAAGTTGATGAAGGATTTTATAAAATGAAAATAAGAGGGAATTGAAGATGATTTCACAGTGTAGCCTCTATGATGAACTGGTACAGATGCCAGTCATAGTCCCTGGGAAATTTAGATGAGATTAATCTGTTGATGTAAGACAACTCTTTAATTTCAAAGTAGACTGAATTTAAGGATTTGTTGGATTATATATGTGAGATTTCTAATTACAAAGAAAGGCAAGAATAAAAAATAATTTCAGATGCAGCTTGCAAACATAAAAGCATATATAAATACATATATAATATAAATATAGAGAGATATATAATAAAAATATAGATATATATTTATAAATATATATAACAAATATAGCATTATTGTTTACATCACTAAAAATTATTTTGGAGTAATCAATATCCAGCCTGGAATAAATAGTATGAATTAGTATTAATATTACACTTTTGAGGAAATATAATCTATTTAAAGTAACCTGTGAAATAGGAAGCAAAAATATAAAATATACGATATATAATTATATATATGTATGTGTGTGTGTTTGTATACACACTTTACTAGACATTTACTGACTTTATAGATGTTACTGGACATTATGTTAAGATACTAAATAGCTTTTCTGATATACCATTGGAGGATATCTTATTCTGTGTAAAAACTGGTCTTTTGGGAAATTGAGCTATCATTTGTTCACTTTGGTTTATAATCTTCTTCCATCATGAAAATGAGCTGTAAGGCACTGGTTACCATCAATTTTTATTATCTATTATGATATAAGTTTAGGTCAATATGAATTGATTGATAGAAAATTCAAATAACCAAAGGCTACTTGGCTTAATACCTGGGTGATGAAATACAGCTAGTGCTTGACTTACGATCACGATTGGTTCCGACAGACAGGTCATAACACGATTTGCTCGTAAGTTGAGTAGGCTGTATGTACAGTACTGTGAAATAATGTTATAAAAATCTTTAAGTCATATTTTATCATAATTTTCTTTCGTTATTGTTATATATCATAATTTTCTTTGTTCATTTTATGCCATTTGTATCATCTCTACACCATTTTGTTTCTTATTTTTACATTTGTCAGGTTTAAGTAAAACAGTGCATTATCAGTACAACTGGTTTAATATTTGCAAAACATATAAAATTAAAAAATACAGGTGCATACAAAAATACAAAATACAGGTGTAAAAAATACCATAGGAAACATTTTCCCAATTGCAAAACGTATCAAAATATATAAACATGTTAGAAACATTTTATTGGCCACTGGTACTTGGCTGCGGATTGTTGATGTCATCATCTGAGGCAGCAGTTGGAGTTACCGGAGTTGGTTTTTTCATAAACATGGTGAGCTTTGTCTGAAGTGTATTGTTTCTTTTTTTCTTCCTAAATTTCATGATACGGACAAAACACATCGTGCACCATCCGTTCAATTCTTGCAAATCGATGTTTGGGTCCATTGCTTCGAAATACATAAGAAGTTTATTGGGAGTGGTTTGATGAAAAATATCCAAGACACAAAACACAAATTGCTGTACTGAGTCTGGGATAACAGTTGAAATGGTGCACACGGAGATGGTGGTGCTGCCGGAAGCTGGTCCGCACTGTCGTATGCCCAGCTGGGCAACGTTTGCACTGCCAGATGCGGAGCAGTCGTGGCTAGTGACTGTGGTCGTAAAGTCTAATTGTCGTAAGTTGCATAGGTCGTAACTCGATCAATACCTGTAATCAATACAACAAAACCCCATGAGAGAAATTTACCTATGTAACAACTTGCACTTGTAGCCCTTAACTTAAAACAAACAAGCAAAAAAAAAACCCCAAAACAGCAATGTATCTCTACTTTGATATAAATGAAAGCAACTTTGTTTGCTGCTGCATATGCTGTATATTTTCTCTGTGTATTTCTAAAAATGTGTATGTAAGCTGTAGTATATATTTCCATTATAAAAAAGAAAAAACTAGTTGTTCTATAAAATAATGTATATGGTAATTATGGTGAAAACTCTACAATGTTTTAGTAATCTCACCTATCACCTCTATACATGTCTATAATTTTTACCTAAATCATCAAACTATCTGTTTCAGTGTGATGCCTGAAGAGTATAGCTATAAAAGCAGTAATAGTGGAAAGAGTGGTAACTACAGAGAAATAAATATTTGCTTGCCCTCTAATTTGAAATAAAGTATTAAAATTTGGTTACTTGTATTTAAAAATTAGCAAGGTTATTGTTATTTAAACGTAATTAATTGCCATCCTCTTAATGCAAGTGTTATCAGAGCTCTCTGGAGTCTGTCTACTATTACTAATGAGACTTAAAGATTCACAAGGCAGAAGAGTATGGGAACATAGTATGTAGGTAATAATTTTTTTAAAGTTAAAGAAAGAAACTTTCTTCAATGATTATAACATTTATTTTTTTCTACTGAAAGTCTTAGGGAAGAAATCAGTATTTTATATTTACTCTTCCCTCTTCCTTCTAGACATCAAAATGACAAGTTGATAAAATTAATGAATACGGAAGAGTGTTTTTCTTCTTCACTTATATAAGTGAATTTAAATGATTCTAGGAAATATTTTAAAATATAGCCTTATAATAATTGATAACTGTCAGTTGCATAGCTTGAGTAAAGAGACTATCATGCAGGCTTTGTGCACGCAACAAGGCCATTTATTTTGCGCTTGGGTGCAAGCGGTCCAAATCCAAGAAAGAAGTTGGCAAACAGGGTAGAAAAGGGGATTGGTTATATAGTTTGGGGCAAATGGTCAGCTAAAGGTTGTAATCTGTGTTGGGGAGGGGAAGAGCATCATGGGATACATGATCACAAGGGTAGGGGTCATTTACTACAAACAGGCATGATCATAAGGGTGTGGGATATCTGTTGTAAGCAGACAGGATGGTGCAGTAAATTACATAGTTAAGGTGGTGGGGGTATTGAGAAACTCAGTGTCTGTGGGGGGTGGATTTCTGCAAGGCTGAGCAGAAACAATGGTTGCAGGTTACAGTGGGAGTGCAATTTGTTGAGGCAGGAACAAATTGTTTCACTTTTTTCTGTGGCCACCTGGTTACTTGTGGTTACTTCAGATTTCCTGGCTCCTGGGGGCCATCCAGAGGTGTACATGTGGGTCACCAAAGCCAAAATGGCCAGGCTTGGACTTGGAGGCCTGACAATAGCTAGAATTGTGTGGGCTCTGATGTATTCTGTCTTTTTGCTCTTTTTTTCATTAAGCAGTGAGGACTGACAAGCTCAGTCCTGGCTCAATGCTTTTTGTCAGTTTGTTCTATTTGGGGATAAATTATTAAAGGATGTAATAAACAACACAAAGTTAGCACTTTCAGAAAAAGACAGCATTTCTCCATTTTAAAATGCATTGTAAGATAGAAGATGACAAGACCATATTTAGTTTGGACATGATGATTTTCATCTTATCACATTTGAAATAATGTCTACATATCACAAATTCTACAACACAAATATTAGGAGTTTCTGATTTCTTTAGATGAGGTCAGAAGTATTATTTATTTTGAGTGTTTTTATTCATTGTGACACCCCAAAATAATTGCTGTGTGCATAGTAATAGTGACTTGTGGAATCGTTTAAATCAACCTGATTAAAATTTCCTTATAAATCTTCAATAATCTGATATTAGTAGAACCAAACTTTTTATGTCTAAATCAGTACAATTTGGTAAGTAAATCTTGGCACAATTGGTGTAATTTTTAAAGCTGATTTTTAGTTTTAATTAATTTGAACTGGCTTCTGAGCCAAAATGGGTGCTCTTTGAACTAGTTAGCATTCTCACATTCTTTAAAGTAACAATGATATCAAACAGCAGCACATGTTATAACTTTTTCCATTAGGAAAATTCAACAATTTTCTGTACACCAGTAAGAACTTCATATCTCATAAAGGCTAAAGTTGCCTGCTTAAATAATTTTACTCAATTTACTTCGAGAGAGAGTATATCCTCTTACTCTATAATTGCATGAAAGAGTTAAATTAGAAATGCTCAAAGGGGAAGTAACCCACAATCAAATAGCTAAGTTCCACATATGGTGCAAATGGCTCTCATCAAGTTGTTTCCAGAATAGGAGGCATTTATACTAGCAGAGTAAAGTTGAAAAGGAGGCAATAATTTATTAATACACAAAAGAAGGCTGGGCCAATTGCCAGTGCTAAAAAGATAAGAAACAGGCATCAAAATCAAACTTAGAATGTGCATTAGGGAAGAGGTATAATAAAAACATGAGCAACGGGTGGAGGTTAAGCTGGCAGCACCACAGAGTTGATGCTGATTTTCTAAGGCTTGTTCTGCTGCATGGGTCTTGTTTTGGGGATGCATCAGCTGAGTATAACCTCTCACAAAGGGAGAGGCATGTCCAGAGTTAAGTTTGCTTATGTTGAGAGTTGGAAACAATATTAGCTTTTCAGTATTCTTTTTTTTTTAAATATATTTTATTGCGTTTTAGGTTTTGGGGTACATGTGAAGAACATGCAAGATTGTTGCATAGGTACATATATGGCAACGTTCTTAACGGATTCACCTTGTTCCAAAACCAGGGGTGGAACTAGACACAGTGAATGAATTGTCTTAAAGAAATGGGTCTCTTTTTAACTTGCTTGACGTACCGAACTGTTGTACATACAATGAGCCCATTTTAGGGACATTTTTTGAGATCACTTGATCTTCTAGTTGATATGCTCCAACATATAAACAAACAGAAGAAAGCCCTCAAATCAATAAAATAATATTTCACCATAGTGTTTTAGTTGAATACTGAGAGTTTACAAAGATAATTTAAAATTTTACATAATGTATAATTTCTTTTTTAAAAAATGAAATAAATGAAGAAATAAAAATGGAAAGTTTGTGGAGAAACACATCATGCCAGAATTATCTGATGATGCAATCCCCAGTTTCCATCTTGTTCTCCCAATTGTTTTCATCTCAACAGCAAACACCCTCTTCTGTATTAAATATTGCTTTTAATCTGGTTACTTGTAGACTATGCTCATTTAGGTAAATCCTTCTATAAAAATTTGCAGTAGTAAGGTAGAAACTCATTTTTTCCATAGGAATCTATATTTGGTTATTTTTTCAAACACCAACCTTGATGTGCCATTTGAGCTGTTAGATAATTGCTGCTCCTGTCAGTATCAGCTCCTACCTCTTGAGAGAAGCAACTGCCCTCTTGTATGTCTTTCCCATGTCATGTTAGTTTATCTGACAATGGACTTTATTGAAATCTCCACTCAATTTGTCATGTTCTCATTCTATTGCTCTGACAATGGATGGCTCCCTAATATCTTTTCTGTGTCTTCCCAGCCTCTAGTCTACATGGAGGCTGGATTTAGCTCTTGATCAATTGAAGGAAGTCTATGCTAATGTATTCATACTTTCCCAAATGCATGTTTTAAGGCTTTGAAAAGAATTCCCAATAGGAAATTGTATGTTGCCAAAATTCTGCCCATTGATTGTCTTGACCTCAATATTATACACTTTCCTTCAGTATGGCAACAATTTTTAGCTCATTATATTCTGCAGCATGCCGTGTGTGTCATAATTAAATATAGCACTTGACAAATACTTCAGTAGAATGAGGATTATTTTATTGTAATGCAGAACATCACCAAAATGTGACCTAAATTAAATTATTTCACTGTGCTTATTCCTTTACTGAAAGACATAGATGCAAATAATTTTATGTTGGCCACAGAAATTTTAAAAAGACTTCAAAAAAAGTGAATGACACAGAGAAGAATAAATAATATTGGGGTAAAAGCAGGGATTTATAAAAAGATAACTCAATCAGCACAGAGAATATATGCACAACAATTAAGTTGATAATATTCTGCTACCATTCCTGGCAAATAATTATAAATGAAGTGAATCCATAAAAATTTTGAATAAAGGTTAATGATTGACTCTGGTCAAGGCAGCAGCATATAAATATTTGGAAGAAAATGTGAAAATATTTCCCTTGCACTAATTTCATAAGGTTGCAAAAAATGATTGTTGGTACTTTATAATCATTTGTCAGATCTCAAATGTCAAGGTAATAATTGCTAAAGACTGCAACTATTATAATCAGCATGCAGTTTTTAGGACCTCATGCCTATGACAGAGGCTTTTAATGTGTATTTACTGTGGCTCAAGCCTAGAACTAAAGCTAATACAAGCTTCATTTATTTGTATCTTCAATAATTTTAGAAGAAAAGTTGTTTGGTAACATTTATATTACTAAGTTAAAATTAGACTACCAAGCATGACTATGTATCTATAGAATACATGAATGTAAATATTTAGTTTTATAATGGTAATAGTTATAGAACCCATAATTTAATGACTGTTATGTATTGCTTTTATCTGAGAGTCAAATTATTAAGAGTATAAACATGAATTAAATATATATGTATTTGAAAACAGGCTTTACATTTATTCCTGTGCATCTTTGAGGTCATACCTTGATTTAACTTCCCAAGTATTTTTAAGTGTTTTATGTCAGTGTTTGTACTCTATTATAAAGGCAGTGTTATGTAAAAACTTTACAAATATACATTCACTTTCTTATTTCCTAAATTAGAATAAAAATATCACATCCAAATTGCTTTGTTGTCTATGAAAGTCATACCTGCCAGATTATTTATTAGTTCTTAGTGGGCTTTATTGCTGTGCCTCTCTTCACAGGTGGTGGGAAGAAAAGATTTCAAAGTATTAATCAGAGAACACTGGATTTCTACATATATTTTTTTTTCTTAAATGTTTAACACTGCAAGGTAAAACTTTATATCTTATCTCCTTAGTAGAGTATTTCTAACATCTGGTAGTCTAGACTACCAGTACAGATGTCCATAGTTTATGAAAAAAAAATCTGTATGTAGAGGACTTCCTCACTCCAGCAGCAACCAAAAGAAGCATCACTTTGGCTAAGCAAATAAGAATCTCTTGCTAGGGTTTTAATCTATTTAGGCATAGTATTATAAGGTGATTATTACTGTAGAGAAAGATGGCAGAATGTACCAACAAGGAGGTGTAGTAAATGAGATTGCTCATGGGTTGAAAACCTGTGAGTTTAAATCATAACTCGATTAATTTCTACTTATGGAATATTATGAAAATGAGCTCTTTCAGCCATCATTTTTCTCATCTGTAACATGATGTTGTTGACATCAAGAGATTGATAAGTAATCTGAATATTGTAAATACAGATATACAAGAAATAATCACATACTCATAGTTTTATTAACATATTGCTAGGGTCTGAATGTTTGTGCCTCCTCCAAATTTATATGATGAAATCCTAACCCCCAAGGTGGTGGTATTAATAGGTGGATCTTTGGGAAGTGATTAGGTCATGAGGCTCCTGAATGGGATTAGTGCCGTTACAGCAAAGGTTGAAGGGAGCTCATTCTTCCCTTCCACCATGTGAGAATACAGTGAGAAAGAACTATATATGCCCTAGAAAGCAGCCCTCCACAGACACCAAGTCTTCCCAGCGTAGAATTGTTAATTCTAACAATTTAAAAAATGACAGATGCTTGCCTGGTGACATTGCAGAGAAATGGGAGTGCTTATACACTGTTGGTAGAAGTGTAAATTAGTTCAGCCACTGTGGAAAGCAGTGTGGTGATTCCTCAAAGACCTAAAAACAGAACTCTTATTTGATCTAGTAATCCTATTACTGGGTATATACCCAATGGAATATAAATTGTTCTGTCATAAAGACACATGCACACATATGTTCATTACAGCACTATTCACAATAGCAAAGACATGGAATAGACCTAAATGTCCATCAGTGGTGTTGTACTGGATAAAGAAAATATACAGATACACCATGAAATACTGTGCAGCCACAAAATCTATAGATGTCATGTCCTTTGCAGGAAAATGGATGAGGCTGGGGGTCATGATCCTTGGCAAACTAACACAGGAACAGGAAACCATAGATTACATGTTCTCACTCATAAGTGGGAGCTAAATGATGAGAACACATGGACACATAGAAGGGAACAACACGCACTGGAAACTTTGAGAGGATGGAGGGTGAGAGAAGGGATAGGATCAGCAAAAATGACCAGTTGCCACTAGGCTCAATATCTGGGTGATGAAATAATCTGTAGAACAAACCCCCATGACACAAGTTTACTTATAAAACAAATCTGCCCACGTATCCCTGAACATAAAGTTAAAAAAAATCAATTCTTCTGATATCTAAAAATTGTTATTTCTTTGTTTATTTATATTTTGTTTAATGTATCCTTGTATTGATTTATAAATTTCAGTGCAGAGGTCTTATATATGTTATTGTATTTTTTACAGCAATCCTGTAAGTGATAACTTTTAATTTTTAAATTGCTGCTGGTATATAAGAACAATTGTTTTTCATTAATCAATTCTATATTCTTGCTAAACTTATTACCTTTGGAACTAATTTCTAGTTTTCTGGAATTTTCTATTTAAAGAGATATTAACATAAAGTTTTATTTTATAATTTATGGATATTATAGGTTTTATTTTAATTCCTTACTTGATTATAATAGCTAGAACAACTAGGAAAATTCTGAGTGGAAAGTGTAAGAGCTAGCATAGTTTTCTAAATATTAGAGGAAAACAACTTTCATTTTTTTATCATTGTATATTATATTAGCTATTGAATTTTTCTAATGTTCTTTATCAGTTGAATATGTTTCTTATTACTAGTAGTATACTCAGCATTTAAAAAATCATGAGTGGGTGTTGTTGGATTATATTTTTCTGTATGATTTTTTAAATATTTTAAATGTATTATTGATTTTGAACATTAAATTATCTGGCATTCTTGAGGATAAACTATGGCCATGACAGGATAAGGAACTTAACTGACTCCCTCCCCAGTGAATCCTAAGGCTCTGGACCCTAAGGGAAAACAGCAATGAAAAAACACTTGCTCAAGAAAATCTGTGAAAATTCAGTAAGAAAGGTAAGGGGATAGCAAATAGGACAGCTAAAGGAAACCCTTGTGGAGTCAGAATAAATGTCAAACACAGACATCAGAAACTGCTTCTTCAAAGTAGCCTAAATTGAATTGGGTTAGATTGTAGAGCAATCTATCCCCCAGTTCACTGGTGAAACTATTAGAACAAGGAGGAAGCAATTAGTGGAGTTTAGCAGCCCTGTCTAGTCAGGAAAAAGAGACTAAGAGATCTACGCTACTGTCTTCCCAGAGCGCCAGGAGTGTCTCCAAAGAGATGTCTTCCTGTATATTAACATTACAGGTTTAACACTGCAGCGGTGGGATATACTTCACAGAAATGATACGGCCTGTCCAATCATTAGAAAATAAACAAGCAAACAACAAAACAAGCCCTGGAAGAAAGAGCATCAGTACCCAGAGTTGCTAGAAAGTATACCTGAAACGTCAGGTTTCCAACAAAGAATTTTGAGGCATCCGAAGAAACAGGAAAGTATGGGCTCTACACTGAAAAAAAAAAAAAAAAAAGTAATACATGCCACACAGCTGCCTGTGAAAGCAACCAGATGCCAGATTTGAAAGAAAAAGACTTCAAAATAGCCATTATAAATATATTCACAGAACCGAAGGTGATATGGTCAAAGAAGGAAAGGAAGGGATGATGACAATGTTGCATTGAGGAGCTAATGTCAATATAAATAGAAATTATAAAACAAACTCACAAGTATTACAGTAGTTTAAAAAGCACTACAACCAATAACATGTTCATGAGAAGGGCTTGAAAGCAGACTTGGAATCGCTGATGAAAGAATAAGCAAATCTGAGAATAGATTGATAGAGTTATACAAGCTGAACAACAGAAAAAAAAATAGAGTGAAGAAAATAAACATAGCCCCAGAGAAATGTGGGGTTTTATGAATGCCATGTATATTTCTTTTTCTTTGCTTTTTTCTTTTTTTCTTCCTCTTTTCTTTCCTTTTATATTGCCATCCTTCCTTACTCCCTTCCCTTTTCCCCCTCCCTCCCTCCTTCCCTCCCTTCCTCTCTTCCTTCCTCTCTCTCTTCCTTCCTTTCTTCTTTTTTTCTTTTTGTGTAATATCTTATTAGGTTTTGGATTAGCCCTGAACTACCTTGATAAAACAATTTGGTAAATAATTTTTCTCTAAACAAACAGACAAATATATATATATATATGTACACACACACAGTAATGGTGTCATCTCTCCCTTGAATGTTTATCTTTTCAGTAAAACCATCCTGGACTAGAGATTTCTTAGTTGGACTGTTTTTGTTAAAATTATTTTGATTTTTTAAATATAGAACTGGACATTCTATATCTTCTTAGATCCGTTTAATTAGCTATATTTTTCAAGAAATTTCTCCGTTTAATTGCCATTGAATTTGTAGAATATGTATAATAGAACAACTCACAATTCTTTTATTTTTAAAAGTAATCTCAACTTTTATCTTAGATCTGGGGCTACCTGTGCCAGTTTGTTACATTAATATATTGTATGATGGTGACGTTTGAGGTATGCTTGATGCCACCACCCAGGTAGTGAGTATAGTATCCAATAGGCAATTTCCCCCTTTACCCTTTCTAGTAGTCTCCAGTGTCTACTGCTATCATCTTCATTTCCATGAGTGCCAAATGTTTAGCTCCCACTTATAAGTGAGAACTTGTGGTATTTTGTTTTTCTGTTCCCGCATTAATTCGCCTAGGATAATGGCCTCCAGATTCATCTATATTGATGCAAAGGACAAGATTTGGGGTTTTTTAATGGCCATGTAGTATTTCATGGTGTATATGTATCACATTTTCTTTATCTAATCTACCATTGATGGGCACCTAGGTTGAATCCAAGTCTTTGTTACCATGAAGAGTACATGCATCTTTTTTGGTAGAATAATTTATTTTCTTTTCGATTGCAATCCCATTATTGCAATCCCAACTCAGCAATAATGGGATTGCTGAGTTGAATGGTAGTTCTGTTTTAAGTTCTTAGAGAATTATCCCAACTGCTTTCCACTGTGGGTGAAATAATTTTTATTCCCAACTGCAGTGTAAGCATTCCCTTTTCTCTAAAGCCTGCAGCTTTTCTGTTTTTTGACTTAAATAATAGCCATTCTAACTGGTATGAGATGGTATCCTTTGAGGTTTTGACTTGCGTTTTTCTGATGATTAGTGATGTTGAACATTTTTTTCCTATGTCCGTTGGCCACCTGTGTGTCTTCTTTTGTGAAGATTCTATTCATGTTTTGCCCAGTTTTTAATGAAGTTATATGTTTTTTACTTGTTGAATTATTTAAGTTCTTTGTAGATTCTGGATATAAGACCTTTGTCAGATGCGTAGTTTGCAAACACTTTCTCATATCCTTCAGATTGTCTTCTTACTCTCTCTTTAGCTTTTGTTGTTGTTGTTGTTGTTGTTGTGCAGAAGCGCTTTAGTTTACTAGGTCCCAGTTGTCAATTTCGTTACCATTGCAATTGCTTTTGAGGACTTAGTCATATATAATCCCAAGGTCGATGTCCAGAATGGTGTTTTCTAGGTTTTCTTTTAGGATTCTTAGAGCTTGAGGTGTTATATTTAAATCATTAATCTACTTTGAGTTAACTTTTGTACATGGGAAAATATAGGAGTCTAGCTTGATGATTCTGCATATGGCTAGCCAGCTATCCCAGCACCATTTATTGAAGAGGGAGTGCTTTCCCTACCGCATATTTTTATTGATTTTGACAAAAATCAGATAGCTGTGTGTGTGTGGCTTTATTTCTGTTCTTTTGGTCTTTGTATCTATTTTGTACCAGTATCATGCTACTTTGATTACTGTAGCCTTATTGTATGGTTTGAAGTCAGGTAATGTGATGCCTCTGGCTTTGCTCTCTTTGTTTAGGATTACTTCGGTGATTCAGGCTCTTTTTTGGTTCCACGTGAATCATAAAGTATTTTTTTCTAATTCTGTGAAAAATGACGTTGCTATTTTAATAAGAACAGGGTTGAATCTGTGGATTGCTTTGGGTAGCATGACCGTTTTAATGATATTGATTCTTCCAGTCCATCAGCATGGAATGTTTTTCTATTTATTTATATAAGCTAAATTTTTTTTCTGAAGTGTTTTGTAGTTCTTGTAGGGCTCTTTAACTTTCTTGGTTAGATTTATTCCTAGGGGGGTGTGTGTGTGTGTGTGTGTGTGTTGCTGTTATAAATGGGATTGCGTTCTGGATTTGGCTTTCAACTTGAATGCTATTAGAGTATAGAAATGCTACTAGTTTTTGTACACTGATTTTGTATTCTGAAACTTTGCTAAAGTTGTTTATCAGTTCTAGGAGCCTTTTAGCAGAGGGTTTAGAATTTTCTAGGTATAGATTCATGTTGTCAGTGAAGAGAGATAGTTTGACTTCTTTTTCTATTTGGGCTTCTTTCATTTTTTTCTCTTGCCTGATTGCCCTGGCTAGAAATTTCAGTAATATGTTGAATAGGAGTGTTGGGAGTGGACATTTATGTCTTGGTGCTGTTCTCAAAGAAAATGGTTTAAACTTTTGTCCATTCAGTACGATGTTGGCTGTGCATGTGTCATGGATGGCTGTTTTTATTTTTATGTATGTTTCTTCGATGCCTAGTCTGTTCAAAGTTTGTATCGTAAAGGGATGCTGGATTTTATCAAAAGCTTCTTCTTATCTATTGAGATTATCATATGATTTTTGCTTTTGATTTTGTTTGTGTGTTGAATTACATTTATTGATTTGCATATGTTGAGCCAGCTTTGCATCTTGTGAATAAAGCCTACTTAATTATGGTGTATTGACTTTTTGATGCGCTGCTGGGTATGATTTGCTAGTAGTTTGTTGAGAATTTTTGTCTCTATGTTTATCAGGGATATTGGCCTGTAGTTTGCTTTTTTGGTTGTGTATTTGCCAGGTTTTAGTATCAGGGTGATCCTGACTCTTAGGATGAATTAGGAAGGAGTTCCTTCTCCTTGATTTTTTGAAATAGTTTCAGTAGAATTGTTAGCAGCTGTTCTCTGTAAATCTGGCAGAATTGGCTTTGAAATAACCTGGTCCAGCGCTTTTCTTGGTTGGTAGGTTGCTTTTACTGATTCAATTTTGGAACCTATTTTTGGTCTGCGCAGGGTTTCAATTTCTTCATGCTGTGAGGATAAGCTGTAAAGGCTAACGACACTACAGCAGAAAGGGACCTAATGAGTTTTGATATCAAAATGCAACTTTTAGTTTATTTAGAGATAAAATTAGTTTAATTGTCCCATATTCTAAACTGTAGATGAGTTTTGCAATCAATTTCTATTACTGGATTTTGAATGTTAACATAAAATTCCCACACTATTCTAGGAAAATTTAAACTGATGTTACTATTCCTAGTTGCTGTGGTTAACTGAATCTAATTCATAGTGATGCTGTGTTGAGGGTATATTAAGTATTAATACATCTGAAACCAAATACAGAACATAGTAAGCATGTTATGATATTACAATAAAGTATGATGTTTAAGAAGGTAATTTCTTACAAAATCCCGATTGCTCAATGCAATTTCCGTATTATAGAGCTGATGATCTCTGGCAAAACCTAGCAAAGAACAGCATGCTCCAGAATCAAAATGACTTTATCATAGTTTTCCAGAGAGACTCAAGTTTGAAATAACTTGCCTTTCAAAATGATAAAGTTGTTTTTAATATTAGTGACATTTTTTCGCCTTCAAATTCCTGCCCTTAGTAGAATGATCTGAAGAAAAGTCAATCATTAAATTGTCAATAAAATGCTTTCAAGTGACACTAATTTTGCAAAAACTGTCTAAGTTAAAAGCCCAAGATAAGCACATCCCCCCCAAATTTTAAATATGACAGCACATTAAACTTTGTTTTATAAAATGGCACATGATTTACATATGATAACTTTTGAGAACTATGACTTTATTATAATTGGAGGATGAAAACTTTCTTAGTTTTTATCAAGACTCTAGTCACTTTTGACAAGATCAGAATTCAGATTTCAGCCATAAGTGGGTAGATAAATCAAGTCTACTTTTCGTTTTCACTGAATGCACTCCAGCCCTTTAAAATATTTTCAGTAGTAAGAACGAGGTTCTCAGGTGTTCTGTGATGAAGGCTGCCTTAAATATGCTGGTCTGTCCTCTTTTATGGCACTTTCCAGGAACAGTTCACACTTATGCAAGACATTCAGGAAAAAAGAAGTCTGTGATTATCTGAACTTCAAATTGATGATTTCTCAAATTTCACCTCCTACACCACACATTTTAGTTGTAAAATTCTCACATTTTTTGTTGCTGTTTGAATCTATACTTGATTTCTGCTGTTTATCTAGATGACTTCTATTAGAGGTAAGATCAAGATACTTTATTTCTACACCTATTTTACACCCGTGAGTCATTTTTATATCCATGGTGCTGCACATGGTGACGATGGTTAAATTATATTTTGCTATGTCCATTGTTTCAAGTCTACAAAGCCTGACATAGGATGATGTAGCATTGACCAACAGCTAAATTAAAAATACTGTTATATTAGTACTAACGATATTCGGACTTTTAATTTCAACTCCAACGTGTAAATAAAAAGCTGACAGGTCCTCGCTCACATTGCAAAAAGCAAAGCCTGGACAAACTGAAAATAAATGTTATTTTATACCTATCAGATAATTCAAGTCAGGGGACACTGCCTCTTGGAAATCTGGAGAGACAGGATCATCCAGAAAGACCTTTCTAAAATCTTCCTACCTGAAATAGAAGTCACTGAGTTCCTAACTGGCTGAAACTCTGAAATGGTAATTTTGACAGATTCCTCAAGGCAGAGTGTTGGAATAAAGTGCAAGAAATTCCTGGGGACTTCAGTTTAAAGGGAACCCAGCATTTTTGTGGGCTTTATCTGCAGGCGATTTATTAGTTTCACACAATGAACATCTGAGAAAGATCCCCTTGTCCATATGGCAAGGACAAAGGAAGAAGAAATTCATTGTGAAATAAGTTCAGAGCCTTTGTGATAACACGGGGATAATTTTGACAGAGCTTTATTTCACTTTTTTGAGAGAGCTTCTTCTCACTCTAATTCCATCCTGTCTCACTTAAGCAAAAATGAAACAACGTCAACAACAAGAAATAAAGCAAAACAAAACAAATTAAATAGTGTGAGAACTTCAAAGAAATAGACTTGGAATGCTGGAACCACGGAAGAAAATAAAGGGCAGAGGAAGTTATACCACTGGAGAAACACTTGTAAAGAAGTGTCACAACCCCAAGGCACCAGCTCATTGAAAGTTCAGATCATCATTTCAACTATACAGGGTGGGTCCGGCATTTTGATACACTGGCCATGACATATATCAAAAACTCCTAGGTTAGCTGCTGCCAATAGTTCAAACATGGCCTGAGGAATAAAGTCATGTGGTATACAGCATGGAAGGCCTGAGGGATACTCTTGCAATAGGAGAAGGTTTCATGATCATGACCTGCCTATTTTTAAAGACAGGGACTGTCTTTAACATCGTATTTAACATCGAGTATTCAACATCGTATACTAAGAAACTCTAATATTAATTTCTCAATAAATGCTTATTAGGTGAAGGGACAAATAAATGAAAATCTAATATACCTGCAAACTATATTAAAAAGTCAAGAGGATTTGGTAAATATAGCTACCATGAGATATTATTAATGCCTGGAAAGAAAGAGAATGATATTCATGCATATCTATTTGTTACACGGCTTAAAATCATAAAGATTCTCATAGATGCTGTGATCTTTGGAAGGCAAGTAAAATAATTCTAATAGGGCACTGTTTCTGATTTTCTCAAATATAATATAGTGGATGGCAATTAAAACGTGTTTATATATCGTGATCTCAGAACACTCTAGGACTTAGTAGAGATCCTCACCATTACTACTTAACAATTCTAGAAGTTTATATCACTGCTGGGAGTAAGAAGAAAAACAAAACAAAACAAAAAATATTTTATTCCAGAAAACACATCACTCAGTCCTCTACTTCACAGAAGTTCCATGTCGTATTCTTCAGGGACATTTTCTTTCATTTTCTAGAAAATGACGCTTGCCAGTGTTCACTGTCCAATTTTCCAGAACAAAAACAGAAAAAAAAAAAAGATGCTCAGAAAATTACAGTGAACTATAGTGAAATATCCATTTATAGAACTATCTTTATAAATAATTAAGTTCATGACTTATTTACTTAGAGTACAGACAATGATTTAATTTGTGTAGCCTGTTTAGAATTAAACCTTGTAATTTATTTTAATTGCAAAGATAAAAGATAATTCCCTTTCCCATTTTTCACCAACATAATTCTTCTTAGTCATTTCTTCTCTGTGATAAACATTGCTTTCTCCTTGTTTTTAATTACTTTGTCTCCTCAGAAGCTATCTCTTCTCATCTCTATGTCCCTAGTTTCTTGAAAGACTGAACTCATGTTTATCAAGTCCTGTTTGTCAACATCTATATTTTTTCTTCTTGATTTGCTGAAATTTGTTACATTTCCCAATATCTTTTGTTGCACCATTCTTTGTTATTGTTTTCTGCAACCTGTCAGTACCAGTATTACAGACTCTGCCCAGAGCATGCAAGATCCAGAGATGACAAGCTACATTGCAATTTGCATGAATTGCTTTCAAGCCTTACTTCTAAACATGACAGTTTGCCTAGCTGCTGTCACAAGTACTATATTAATATCTGTTCTCATTAATTTCACAATGGGTTGAGAAAGAGTCACTTGTAATTGAGGGACCAAGTCTATGTTTATATCCTAGAGTTTTAAACATTGCAAATTTCCATGAATCAGATAATTCAAGTCTGGGGAAACTGCCTCTTTGAAATCTGGAGAGACCGGATCATCCAGTGAGATCTCTCTGAAGTCTTCCTACCTGAAATAGAAGTCACTGAGTTCATAACTGGCTCAAACCCTTAAATGCTAATTTTGACAAATTCCTCAAGGCAGAGTGTTGGAATAAAGCCTGAGAAATTCCTGGGGACTACAGGTCAATTGGCTAACCAATTAATTAGATCCTGAGTATAATGTTCCATGATGATAGTCTTCCAGTCTGGGCCCACACAATACAAAATAACTTAGCAAATTGACAAAATAATTTTTCAGACTGTATAATAATTCCATCAGGGCAAGTAAGCATTTTAAACTTACATTTTAGGTATTTGATTATTATCAGTATTACCCACACTTTACTTAGGAATGTATATGTATTGAATATAGAGATGATTGTAAGTCTATTGCAGAATTTACTTTCATATACTACTTGAAAGTTGAAATCATGAGTTAATTTATCTTGACTATATCTGCAGAACGATCTCTAGATTTACTATGATATGATTTATAATATGATACGGTTTTACATTGTTTTTTAACTAGCATTGCATAAGAGTCTGGAAATATACTTTTATAATAAGAAAAAACAATACATAGAAAATACAGGCAGTGCTATAGGATTATGTTGAAAGTTAAGTCACTCAGAGATGATGCTAATAGTCAGTTGCAGAGAGAATAATATTAGATATCTTAATGCATTTGGGGAAACTCAAGTGTGATGTCAATGGCCTCATTTCTGCAGAGCCAGGAGTGCTGATTGCAGCAGCAGCTGTCCATAAGAGTCTTCTGGAAGAGGGGAAATTTTCTTCAAGAGCTCTTAAAATTACTCTGAGCCTTAAAATACAAACCAGTGCCATACATCTTTATTATTAAATGCCAAGCCAAGAAAGTTGCCTTTCAAGGCAAATAATGTAGATGAAATTGTTTTATATGCTGTAAAATATCATACCATTTCTGGAGAAATTTTCAGCAGCTTTCCATAAGTAAATTGATTTATATTTTATATCAAATCATATATGCCTCTATTAGGTTTTGTAACCCATTATTTTATATTTAATTTCTTCAAATCTGATTCTCTCAGTTATGAACCAAAATAAGAAATTGAAACCATATTGGGTAACTGATATCTATGCAATAGGTGTTTGCTAAATCTAATGGAGTTTTTAAAATATAATTCTGACTTTTTCATCATGTTCAATTTCAAAGGTTTTTGGTGTACAACTGTTTTAGGAAAAACACTTTTTAGGCCAACATTGTTTCTATAAAAGGTATGTATTTATTGGAGCATCAAAATTGATTTGCAAATTTCGGACTGCTTTAGCTCCTCTCTGCCCCCATGATTTGTAGTTATGACATTCATTTAGAATGTGGTGTGATGTTCATCTCCTCTCCTGATCCCAAAGTTACTGCAACATAGGTATAAAATGTCAGTGTGTAAACATTCCTTTGGGAAGAAGCAATAAAAGCCACACATAATCAAAAACATTTTCTAATTTTTAATATCAGAAGATATTTCAATACATCTTGGTTAATTTACCTTTGAAATTCAAGGTACTTGCTGTAAAAATGTTTTCTGAAATGTTAAATTCCTATATTAGTTTCTGATCACTTACAAAATTCATTTACAAGAATGTGCTATAGTGTTTTTCCTTTAAAGACTGAAGTTACAATTTTTTCACTGTTGTAATCTTCCAGTGAAGATAACAAGTAGCAGAGGTATTTGTTGTTTCCCACACAAGCCATTTACCTTAAAAGTTGGAGAGAACAACATAAACTGTTTTTTTTCTTAAAGCATAAAGTAGTTTATGTTTCCTAATGTTCATAAATGGAAAACATCTTCCTGCAACTTCTTTCTCCACTCCTAGACATTTTTATAGCAATACATTTTGACAAAAATCTGATAATAATAGTATTATTAATGTAGATTCTTTTTTTATAATTGAATATACAAATTGTTAAAACATTGATGCAAGGAACTGAATGTTTTTGCCACCCGAAAATTTATATGTTGGAATCCTAATCCTTAATGTGATGGTATTAGGAAGGGGGGACCTTTGGGAGGTGATTAGGAAATGGAGGTAGAGCCCTCACAAATGGGATTAGTTCTCTTATTGAAGAGACCACAGAGAGCTGTCTAGCTTCCTTTTCATGGTGTTAGAACACAAAGAGAAGTTGCCAGTCCGAAGCCCAAGAGAGGGCCCCATGAGGACCAAATCTGTACACACTTTCACCTTGCATTTCCAGGCTTCAGAAATATGAAAAATTAATTTTTGTTATTTGAAAGCCACCCAGTCTATGATACTCTGTCCTATCAGGCCTGGCTGACTAAGAAAATTGGGGATCATGCTCATTTTACAGTAAAGTGTTTATGTCCAGAACTTGAAAAAGGTTAATTCACTTCTTAAATATTGTACTTGAAATTCTTAAAAAGGCAAGCGACCATTTCTCCTGAGTCGTTTGCTAATGATTCTTCCCTATGCTTTTCAGCTACTTGACATTTCACCTTGTGACAGTTCTACAAGGTCAACTGTGAACGCCTTCTGACAAATAGTAATCCAATAATATTATCTACCTCATTTGATTCTTAAACATGAAGTACAGTCAATGTCTTTTATTTATTTCAAGGTCATTTTTCCTACTTTTAATGTCTTTTAAACTACCAACTCATCATCCCCTTGTTCTTGGGAAGCACAATTATCTTAGAACTCATGTCGCTTTATCCTTTGGGTACTTTTTGGTAGATCCATTTCTATTCCTTTTCCAATCTCCTCGTCCTCTGCCAATATCATTATTGTCAGTTTTTCATAACACTCCAGCCTCAGGACATTTTATTTTAATTTCCTCGGGTTGATACCACCTTTTCTCATTGTTTCAATGACCATGTCTTAAAAAGCGGTACATATATTTGCGTATGTTGAACCATGCTTGCATCTCTGGGATGAAGCCTACTTGACCATGACGGATAAGCTTTTTGATGTGCCATTGGATTCAGCTTGCCAGAATTTTACTGAAGATTTTTATTGACGTTCATCATGCATATTGGCCTGAAATTTTCTTTTTTAGTTGTGTCTCTGCCAGGTTTTAGTATCAGGATGATGCTGGTCTCATTAAATGAGTTAGGAAGGATTCCTTCTTTTTGTATTTTTTGGAATAGTTTCAGAAAAAATGGTACCAGCTTCTCTTTGTATGTCTGGTAGAATCTCTGAGTTCTTGCTTGTCCTCAAAAGATTTTATTTTTCCTTCATTTATGAAGCTTAGTTTGGCTGGATATGAAATTCTGGGTTGAAAGTTCTTTTCTTTAAGGATGTTGAATATTGGCCCCCACTCTCTTCTGGCTTGTAGGGTTTCTGCTGAGAGATCTGCTGTAAGTCTTATAGGCTTCCCTTTGTGGGTAACTCAACCTTTCTCTCTGGCTGCCCTTAGCATTTTTTCCTTCATTTCAACTACGGTGAATCTGACAATTATGTGCCTTGGGGTTGCTCTTTTTGAGGAATGTATTTGTCGTGTTCTCTGTATTACCTGGAGTTGAATATTGTCCTGCCTTGTTAGATTGGTGAAGTTTTCCTGAATAATATCCTGAAGAGTATTTTCCAACTTGGATTCATTCTCTTCGTCACATTCAGGTACACCTATCAAACATAGATTAGGTCTTTTCACATAGTCCCATATTTCTTGGATACTTTGCTCATTCCTTTTTACCCTTTTTCTCTAATCTTGTCTTCTCATTCTATTTCATTGAGTTGGTCTTCGACCTCTGATATCCTTTCTTCTGCTTGATCAATTCAACCGTTAAAACTTGTGCATACTTCGCGAAGTTCTCATATTATGTTTTTCAGCTCCATTAATTCACTTATATTCCTATCTGAATTGTCTATTCTTGTTCACATTTTGTCAAACCTTTTTTCAAGGTTCTGAGTTTCTTTGCATTGGGTTAGAACATGTTCTTTTAGCTCACAGAAGTTTCTTGTTATCCACCTTCTGAAGCCTGATTCTGACAATTAATCACACTCATTCTCCATCAGGCCTTGTTCCCTTGCTGGTGAGGAGCTGAGATCCCCTGAAGGAGGAGAGGCATCTGGTTTCGGATGTTTTCAGCCTTTTTGTGCTGGTTTCTTCCCATCTTTGTGGATTTATCCACCTGTTGTCTTTGTAGTTGCTGACTTTCAGATTCGGTCTCTTGAGTGGACGTCCAGCTTGTTGGTGGTGATGTTATTTCTGTTTCTTTGTTTTCCTTCTGCGGATGCCCCTCCCCCACAGAGCTGGACCTTCCCAGGCTCAACTGTGCTTGCTGTGAAACTCTCAACCATCAGCGTTTCCAATTGCTGTTTTTTTTGCGGGGGTGGGACAAGCCGAGGCCAATCACCTGGCTCCCTGCCTTGGAGCCCCCTTTTTTCTTTTCCTAATTCAATGTTTAATTCTCTCCCAGGTGCCCCGGTCACCTGCCAAAAAGGTGGCAGGATATATGCAGTTTCCCGTGAGGCGAACTCACCGGCTGTTACAGCGGGCACTGATATTTGTGGCGCTTTTCTGCCCAGGAATCTCCCGGCTTCAGTCCCCCTTTCAATCAGCTGAATGGGCGACTCTGCCTTCCTGGAGCTCCAAACACCAACCAAAAGGGCACCAGTCCCGCATACTGCATGCTGAGAACCGCCCCTCTGGAGCACCGGCAAAACAGCCGAGCCGGCCAAAAGAATCATGCTGGCGACCGGTGGGGCTCCTCTGCTGGGAATCTCCTGGTCCATAGGCAACAAAAATTTGCCTGGAAGTCTGGTGTCCACTCACTCCCTGCACTTTCACTGGGAGCTGCAATCCTGAGCTGCTGCTAGTTGGCCATCTTGGATCTCTCTTAAACTAATTTTTATTCTGTTTTTGCATTGTGTACAAATCCTACCACATGTTATTCAATGATGATAATAGTCTAGTGAAGTGTTTCTTATTCATTTTGTTACTTACACATTAAAATTACTTTGGTCAATCAAGTACACAATGAATTATACTTTGCTTAAAGATATAACATAGTATTCATTAATATATATATCTTGATGAATTTTAAGCATATATACATCGGTATACTCACCACTTAACATCAAAGTACAGAAATGTCAAGCATTTGAAAGCCTCTCTCATTGACTACAAGTTTTAAAAAACTAATGGTGAAAACTCATATTACTTATTTTGTTCACTACAATTTGGGCACTTTTTATTCTTCAAATTCAATAATTTTATGTCATATATATTGCTTTTAAATATACTCATCAAAATTTAATTTCATATAATCATAAGTTTTGTTTATACAATGTAGTTATTAAATGCTATAAAATAGGTACTTAAATGTTTTATATATATATATTTTTTTTCCCATTTATTTATTTTATTGCATTTTAGGTTTGGGGTACATGTGAAGAACATGCAAAATTGTTGCATAGGTACACACGTGGCAGTGTGATTTGCTGCCTTCCTCCCCATCACCTACATCTGGCATTTCTCCCCTTACTATCTCGCTATCTCTCCCCAGCTCCCCACCCCACACCGTCCCTCCCCTATTTCCCGCCAACTGACCCCAGTGTGTAGCGCTCCCCTCCCTGTGTCCATGTGTTCTCATTGTTCAACACCTGTCTATGAGTGACAACATGCGGTGTTTGATCTGCTCTTCTGTCAGTTTGCTGAGAATGATGATTTCCAGGTTCATCCATGTCCCTACAAAGGACACAAACTCATCATTTTTGATGGCTGCATAATATTCCATGGTGTATATGTGCCACATTTTCCCT